>NC_041343.1:15254348-15555848 GCF_004354835.1 Perca flavescens
AAATATGTTTGCTTGACTGTTTGAAGAGGGAAAGCAATACATCTATGTAAAATAGACTATAAATACACTAAACTACACAAATGTCTTATTTCTACAAATGTGGTAAAACAAAGAAAGGACAAATGGGACATTTTCAAACGTTTGAGCAGATGAAGAGTAAATACGGATAGGCCACAAACATGCTGTAAGCAGTCATTCTCAATAAAGAAAAAAAATCATGATGTACAATTAGAAATTGTAAGCTGATCCAAGCTCTTGTGCCTTTTCCCAAACTACAGGCTAATTTTGGGGCTACATGTGTTTTCTGGGACTTTACATTAAATGGTAAGATTTCTAACTAAGTCTATCAGAATTGAGTAAATATAAACAAAGAGGAAAATATGGTTTATCTGTGTTTTCTACTGGCAGATGGATCAGGTGGTTGGAATCCAACAGGCTGTTTTGTCCAAAACCGCACAGACAGCGAGACAATTTGTGGCTGCAATCATTTGACCAGTTTTGCTATACTGCTGGTGAGAAGATGATACTTTTTCTAATCTTTTTAATGCATCTTTTCGTTTGGTAAAAACGTTTACACTCTGCTGTAACTTCTCTTTTTTTCTTTTTCTTACAGGACCTTTCCAAGGAGCCTGTAACAAGTCGTCTACAGGACAACATTCTTACCTTTATCACATATATTGGCTGTGGAGTCTCTGCCATCTTCCTGTCTATCACCCTCCTCACCTACTTGGCCTTTGAGTGAGTAATGGATAATTTACACACATCCAACATTTTGTAATTACCATTGAAGTAGCATGCACTGTCCAGTCTCATGGCAGATCATTTTGTGATGCAATGGTGAACATTTTTCCTGAGCGACTGTTTACAGACAAAGCACTTTTTACAGTAGACGTATTGTTCATTGAGAAAAGTCCACTGAGATGTTTTGTGTTGGAACTCTGCAGGAAGTTGCGGAAGGACATTCCATCCAAAATCCTTATCCAGCTGTGCCTGGCTCTGCTGCTGCTGAACTTGGTCTTCCTGGTGGATGCATGGCTGGCTCTCTACCCAGACGCTGTGGGCCTCTGCATCTCCACTGCCTGGTTTCTTCACTACTTCCTACTGGTTACCTTCACCTGGATGGGACTTGAGGCTGTCCACATGTACCTGGCCATCGTGAAAGTCTTCAATAGCTACATATCACACTACATGCTGAAGTTCTCGCTGGTCGGCTGGGGTGTCCCGATGATTGTGGTCATTATTGTCATTGCGATTGACAAGAATAACTACGGTCTCGTCTCCTATGCAAAGTTTGCCGATGGCTCTAGTGATGACTTGTGAGTCTTCTGACAGATGCCTTCACAGTAACATGCACATTATTCTACACAAACTAAAAGATATTCCACAAATACGAAGACACATGAAAAAAGAAAACCTGCACAAAAACATGAAACTAACCCTTTGATTTTCTCCCATCCCATGTCCTCTACCACAGCTGCTGGCTGAAAAATGACATTGCTTTCTATGTGGCAGTGGTGGTCTATTTCTGCATCATTTTTCTGTTTAACCTTGTCATGTTCGTCGTGGTGTTGGTCCAGCTGTGTCGGATAAAGAGACAGAACCCTCAAAATTTGCAGCACCGCAACACGCTACAGGATGTGCGAAGCGTTATGGGGATAACAATGCTCCTGGGCCTCACTTGGGGCTTTGCTTTTTTTGCCTGGGGGCCTGTGAACCTGCCATTCATGTACCTCTTTACCATCTTTAACTCCTTGCAAGGTGAGTTGACTTATTTGGGTCTGGGTGTTCACGTGATAGTGGGTCCATTAAAACCTGGGTGAGCTCATTTTTTCTCATCAGGGCTTCACAGCAGTAATATGGATAATAGTTGTTATTTTATTGTATTACAACCTGGGTCTTTTATTTGTAATTTTTCTTTGCATGTTTAACTTAACATGCCTATTTTAGACAACGTGACTCCAGAAAAAGATATTTGTTTGCTAATGATTTTTAGTAATGACTGACTACTAATGTAAACTTGATTTGTCTACTGCATCAACTTACCGCTCTGTGTTACAATTAGACCTGTTAAGTTTCACCTTGTTTCCATGCAAATTTCTAGTAAAGTCAACTAATTTGATTTGATCATTTTCAGTCAAACTTTTGACATCTCACAGAGCCCTAAAGACAAATCGTCTGTTGCAAAACTTCATCTTTAGCCGACTGTAAAATTAGTGATTAGGTAAACTGTGTATGCAGTATGCATTTAATATAGAAATGCCGTTTCTCTTGTAGGTTTCTTTATATTTGTGTTCCACTGTGCGGTGAAGGAAAATGTGAGGAAGCAGTGGAGGACCTACCTGTGCTGTGGCAGAATGAGACTAGCAGAAAACTCAGGTGAAAGATGTTCACTTTACATTTCACAACTCTACCAGTCACATGTTTCACACTCATGTAATTCTCTATTTGGTCTCTGATTCTTTTGAATATGGATATCTGTTCCTTCAAAGAAAAAAAATTAAAGTGCATTAGATACATGATGGTAATTAATAAATAAATATTATGTAACACTTCAACTTCTGTCTTCTGAAATTTATTTTCACAGAATGGAGCCGCACTGCAACACAGAAGACTGTGAAGAAGTCATCAGGGACAAGACTAAGATCTCATCATTCCTCAAATTCTGCCCAATCCAACAATTTCTCCAGCTCCTCTTTCCTCGCCAATGACTCTTCAGAGCAGATTAATGGCATTGGTAGGTAAAGAAAGTCTTAGCAGCACAAACCTACATGTGGGTTGTTACCCAGCTCTGTTTTTTATTTACTAACAATTTCAATATTAAATAGCCTAAAGGCTTTTAAACTTTTTGCGAGAAGAGTGCCTTGGACCCATCTTTTTTTATTTATTTATTTTTTTACTTAATTGTGTTCCCTTCCGAAGTGCACCTTCATGATTTGTTTGAACTTCAGAGCACAGCAACTCCTGAGCACTTCAGACATATTTTCTGATATTTTTTTCTTCCATAATTTATACAGTATATATAGGCCTACAAATATAGCTCAACATTATTTCAGATTTACTATATGTAATTGAGTGGTCAATTTAACAATGCTTCTGTAAAATAGAATTAACGCCATAGTGCTGTGTTACAGGTAGCCCATTTGAAGACAGATCAATCATAGCGGATGAAGTCCCCCGTACGGATGTGGTCCTCAATGAGATCAACAGGCAGTACAGAACCCAACAAGCCTGATCCAAAAAGGACATTAGACTTTTGAATGGTCCTTATTTTGAAATACTTATGTAGGTTAATAGAGTAATTTATGTACCGTCCATCTGCATGTCATACATTATACAAGGTACTTGATTATACATTTACCTATATTCATACTTTTCTTAATTATATTAAGGATATATAATATATAAAGGAACTCAAACAACCTTTACCATTTGTTCAATGATGTATCAATATAATAATTCATATTCCAATGGTATGTTGCATACAGTGATGTTGACCCATGATCAACAAGTCAATATCAGAACAAGCCAACCGACTGGTCCAAGGTCAGTTTAACAACTTAAAAAAAATAAATAATTATAACTTTCAAACAGAAGGGACACCATGGCACAGTAAAGTGGTCCAAAAAGCTTTAAACTCCCATATGCTGCAAATAAATCTTACATCTACATTTTTTATTATAGATTTAAGCGTTTGTAAGGTTTTCTTAGCTGCCAAAGCACTTTTGATGAAATGTCTTCATGTAAATTACTTCTAAGTGTTAAATAAAAGGAATTACATCCACATTCAGCTTAACTAATTAGAGCAACAAACTAGATTATTAACACAACTGTACAAACCTTTATCATTGGCTGTATCTACATTGTATTCCTGTTCACTGTTCATATTGACATGCTTTTCTTAAAATATTCCAAGGGTGTCCTTGATTATTATTCGTCAATTCCATTTCTTTTGGATAAAAACAAAAGTCAACATTTCCCCCCAAAACACTTTATTGAAGAGATCAAAGAAAGTATCTCAAGTGTGACCAAACAGCATTTGGTTAAATTATATTGAATAAATAAATGTAACCGAGTCCCACAGGGTTGATCACGAATAAACGTGCTGTGTACTGTATATGCAAGCTACATTCACTGTCCTTTACATGCACCTAATACAGTCTTAAAAAAAACTTAAAATATATCAGGAGAAACCAAAAGGTGCTAATAAAACAGGACATAAAAACAGCACAAGCACAAAGGTGGCAAAGTGGTGGAATCATTTCCCTTTTAAAACACATTTGGACTTAAACACTTCAGTCTCACTGGGCATGGTCACATTGCGTTGATACAATCTGAAATAATCAAATCACATTGAAGAGGCAGTAACAAAAACCGCTTAAAAGCAACTCCGTTCAGCTATGCTAAGGCTATATATTGGCCTATCACACGACATGAGCTCATTACTCAAAAGTGAAGAACTTAGAAAACCTAAAAAAACAAGAGAACACACACCTGTTGATGTAAGATGAGTTACACCACATTATCAGTGTATCTAATCACGGTTTAAACATTGAACAGTTCCTTCAGAGTACATGCAAATGGACAATCCAAATTAAGTAACAAACTAAATACAACAAACGTAGCAAACAATGGTAAAAACTAAAACAAGGAGGAGGAAGATTAGGGTAGAATGGGGTTATTAGAGAGGGGATAAAACCGCCATTGTACCCCTAATATGTGGTCAGACTGAATGTAAAGTCAATTTCATCTTAATTCATTCACAGTAACTTGACTGCTGGAGCGTTTTGCAATCCATGTCTATTAACTAAAAACAGCCAATTGCTGATTACAGATGTTAGTTGTAGTGAGTTAGCCGTAGCTCACCAACAATAGGCATGGACTGTCACGAGTGTGTGGAACAGTGCCCTCTATACATTTTATTCATGTACGTTTTTTTAAATCCTGCCCCTTTTTCAAACTATTTATTATAACTTTTTATAGTTTTTTTTTTTTTTGTTTAAGCTTTATTATATTTTCATTATTTGTTTTGTAAGGAAGACTGGCAAAGCAAGCTTTTCATCTTTATGTGTAAGTTGTCTTTACTGTGCATATGACAATAAACCTCTAAACTCTTTACATTTTAAAGCCCACATAAAAATGCATTTATCCAAACTTTGTGTTGCATCTAATTTTTATGTCACATTCAGTCTGAACACACCTTTAAGGCTACAGCAGAAATGGGAGGAGCATTCACATTCCAGCTGCTGAGGATTCAAGCAGAGAAGACTGGGGGTCTTTACTTCTTCCATACAGAGTAGAAAACCCATCTGACACAATAGAATTAAGGACTGTACACATCATAATATGACAGCATGCACATTGCAATTTATTTATATACACTGTAGCACCTTTCATTACATGTAAACCCAAAGTGCTTTTCATTAAAAAACAAGATGTACAAATATAAGCATAAATATTAAAAACAAAGCAAAAACAGAAATAAGAATACAGTATAAGCATCATCAACACAGCAAGTGAGCGCTAGTCTAAAGTCAGTAGCGCGTTATTCAGATGCTATTTTAGGGGCGCATGCTTGGCCATAATGTAGCGTGAAAAAGAAAAATATTACTGAAAATGCACTTTAGGCATTAATAAATCAGGAGGCACTTTACAGTACAGTCCTCAAAAAGTCGCAGCATTCTTTGTGGCTTGTGTTTTACAAAACATTTCCATGAATCATGGATGTGTTGATGACATAAATGAGGAAATATTAGAGGACTTAAGGAGACGTGATGTTGAACTACGGTGGGATTGGGCACTCGATGTGCTCCTGGTGGAGCGGGTGGACGGAGATGGAGTAGGGGGGAGGAGGAACGGGGACAACAGGAGCAGGTGGTGCGTTTGGAGGCCCACGCTCCATGGCTGCAGCAATCCTCTCCATACTGTGGAGATGCGCCCGAGAGGCCACAGCAACATCGCCACCCGGCCAAGACGGGCATTTATTACTTTGCCGCATCCCGGACAGCTCCCGCTGGAGTGCGCCAGGCAAATCTGCCGTCATAATAGCAATCCGCCACGGAACAAGCGCGCCTGCTCTTAAAAGGAATGTGAGATGACGCTCTGATTGTTTATTTTCACGTTACGCCCAAACCACACCTAGCTACTTCAGACCAACCCATTTTAGATTTGCGTTTGGTGCAAGACTCATTTATCCCGCCGGCATAATAGCAACAGCGCCCGAGAGCCACCCACAAAGCTACTTGCATTTCACGTTTGATACTTGCGTTTCAGATTGTTAAAATAGGGCACTAAGTGCTTTATAGACTATTAGCAGGATTTTGAAAGTGATTCGGTATAGTATCACAGGAGCTAATACAATGATTGGTTAAATGTACAGTATTGTTCATACAGTCAGGCATGTATGAACCAGAGGTGTCAAAAGTATTCACATTCATTACTAAAGTAGAAGTATAGATACTGGGGTTTGAAAAGACTTTTGTAGAAGTTGAAGTATCAACTCAAGCTTTTTACTTAAGTAAAAAATGTAAAAGTACTGGTTTCAAAACTACTTAAAGTATAAAAGTAAGATCTTCAACAGGGGGTCCTCAGAGTCATTGCAGGGGGGCCTCCAAATTATTGTACATTTTTGAGTCTTTAAAAAAATAAATAAATAAAATGCCTTAACATAATTCCAACATATTATTAGCAAATATAAATTCCCACTGATGATAGGCTTACTGGCCTATAGGTAAGGTAGTCCCTAAGATATCAGCCCACAGATACAGTTAATCCTAGATTTACTGTGCCACATATGTAACATTAAAATATGATTTATAAAATCATGCCAACAATTAATATTTTAATAGCTTATGAAAAAAGGTATGTAAGAAGGCTTTAGGTTACCCTAACAGTTATTGTAGGCCCAGTTTAATATGCAACTTAATTTCATACAATATGTTGGGGGTCCCTGCTACATCTCACTTTAAATTAAGGGGTCCTTGGATTAAAAAACGTTCAAGACCCCTGATGTAAAGGGGGGAAATGCCAATTAAGGACAACAGCTTAACTCTAAAACGCGGGGACAAAATCATATGACTATAATAATGTTACAGAATATTAAAATCATACCTGCAAACTCAGAAGGGCTGAAAAAGGTGACACGTAGGCTACATCTATTCTGTGTTTTTCAGACAACGGCAGCTACAGTCTGGTGTCAGACTCCTCTCCAGTGAAATATAGACACACTTTTACACAGTTTAGCTGTCAGCATTTTATCATGTTTACTCCATCTTCTAGCTAACGCTAGACTAACCTGCTTCCAACTGTAGTGTTGACTAGCGTGCCGTGCGGCGATGTTCAGTTCCCTCTAACGTCCGTTTTCGGAGCATCGCGCAGGCACCTAAGGCACCGAAATCCGTGTTGCTATTCGGTCCGGTAGATAACAGTCGATAAGGCACCGGTGGCGTATTAGCACCGGGTCTGTACAGGTGTTATGGATCGCGTACAAACCAATAGGGTGTCGGAATAGCTATGTTTATACTTCTCATCCAACCACAATCAAATTCACTCTCTCCGGATGGAGCGATTTGGATAGGGTTTTTTGTGTGTGTGTTTTTTTGAACGATGACGGACGAGCTGTAATGAAAACAAGCCAAACTGAAATATGAGTAACGAGGCTATTTTTAAAATGTAGGGAGTAGAAAGTACAGATAATTGCGTGAAAATGTAAGGAGTAGAAGTAAAAAGTATGCTGTAAAATAATTACTCCAGTAAAGTATAGATACCCAAAATGTCTACTTAAGTAAGGTAACGAAGTATTTGTACTTCGTTACTTGACACCTCTGGTATGAACAAATCATTTTAAAGGATAATTCTAGTTCATCACAACTTGGGTCTCATTTTTGTAGTTTTATCTGTCATTTGACAGTAAAATATAAAACATTTTAGCGTTGTTTTGCTTGTGAATGTATGCAAACCAAAAAAAAACTTAGAACTGATAAAAGGATACTGCTCCAAGTAGGAGGGCACACATGTCACCTCTTTGGAGAATGCCACCGGACACGAGAGCTTCCCCAGCTGTTCCTCATACAGACTCAGTGCCTCTGTCAGGGTCTCAGCATTACCCTGGTAACCAGTAGCGAAACTAATTTTTATATTAAGATATTGACCACAAAGCTTAAATCTAAAAACAATTTCATCCCATCTAATTTTTCATTTTAATCATAACCCATCAAATAAGACCATTCTCTCCTGGATTGATAACCAACTGGTTTAACTGTCCGTTCCCTCCTTGTAATATTTCCTGCCCAGATATCCTGTTCCAATAAGAAATACATCAAATGAAGGAAGCTTCTCTGAAAATGCCGTTCCACTGGGGTTTTAGAGATTAGTGTCAGGGATGCAAACGTTTTCAGTAGAAATGGTTAAGGACAGATTGGAGCATCAACTGTCAGTTTGCACTAAACATACTCAGCAGTTACTAAATATAGACTCACCTGTGTAAAATATTTCCCCGAGGGATGCAGGACTTTTATTGACAGATCTAAGATTAGCCGCAGGAACTCCCATGTAGAGTCTACAAAAAAACAGACAGGTTCAAACAAGTTAAAACAAGCTGCATTTGTGCAACACCACAGAGTATACAGTATATGTATAAATACTGTACAGTATAAAAAATTAAATACAAAAACCTTCTTCTGGCTGCGTGGATATTGGGATTGCAGTCAGGTCATTGATGACGTAATCAAACGTCTTTCCTTCCTGGACATACTTCTTCAGCACAGGGACACAGTCCTCTACTAGTATCTGTAATGCAGGAGACGAGGAGAATCCACTTACTTTCCTCTTAAGTTTCTTTCATTTAGAAAATGTGCTTAATACATTACTTTGCTCTCGTTTTAAATGAAGTAAAATCTCAGACTGTCGCCATTGTGTTTATCTAGTGCACGCACAGTCATGTATGACCCAATACACAGTTCTAACAGTGGCGTCACACTGATCAACAGGTGGTGGTTACAGGCCAAGAAATGCTGCAATGTGCCAGCAAAGACAGGGAAGAAGACTGCGAGCTAGTAAACATGGATGTGCTGGATTTGAAATACTGAATCTGCTTTGTAAAACATTTTCTCAATAGAAGGAAATGCTGTCAACAACCACACAGGACCCCTTTAACAAAGCCAGTTGATGAACCAGTTTCATGATACCGGTTATTCAAGTGCACCAGGAAGTAACATGAATATTCATTCAGCACTCACTTGGTAGCAGTCTCCCTTCAGGTTGTCGAGGATATTCCCGCAAGTTCCTCTCATGTACTTTTTGCAAGCATCTATCACCTTCTGGTCAATGTAAACACTTTGTTAAGGAATGATCAATCAGGTGCAAATGTACAATTATACCTTTTAGTAAAACACAGAAAAAACTACATTGCCTTTGGGATGAAAAAGTCACAAAACGGGAAGAAAAAAGCTTCAGCAGCAAAACAGAACACAAAGGATATATCCAACATGGTGATCATCTTTGGCTTTTGTTTGACCATCTCAGAAAGGATGCCTCCATCACCTCCTCCTAATATCAGCACCTCTTTTCCAGCATAATTCTCTCTTCCGCTACCCATGATGGCTTGGGTGTAGGCCAAATCACTCTCTGCTAGGTCTGCAAGGTAAATCAATTACTTGCACACTAAAAATACTTGATCAATTCTTATGAATACAAATACAATAATCACCATTGAATAAAGTGTTGCAAGTTTAATCTAGTACATTACATAACACTTTTATGTAAATTAACACACTAAGAGTGCACTTAAAAAAAAATTTCATCATCAACTTATGCAGCCAAACTGTATCTTGTGTCTCGAAATGAAAAACCATGTTCGTAGTTTTGTATACACTTACTTAAGTCATTATCGAGTATGAGGACATTTCCATACTGCTGGGAGTGCAATATCTTTATGTTTTGGTATGCAGAATCTTCTTCGTACACTATCTGGTCCATGTCATACTCAACCAGTCTGCCGTCAGCTGTGGGCCAGTATCGGTCAACTTCTGCTCCTCGTACGAGGGCTGGGAGCCTTGGGGTGAATGGTGAACAATACAATTAATCAATATTACTGCGATTGCCTTTTTACAACATGAGCAAAGCCATGAACCTCCAGATACGTACCTTTTAATCCTTGTAATATTGCCATTTAAGATAACCTTTAGCTTCGTTTCCAGTGCATTTAAAAGCTGTGGAGAAACAAATTGATTCTGAAACACCATAAAAGCTTAAATGCACAACAATTTTTGTCAACTAGTAGGATACTTTATAGAGATACATGGGTGGCACTCAACGCCAAAACACATAGGCAGTGAACAATGCAGCAGCCATATTGTTTCACTGTGTTCTGCATGTTTCTAATGGTGATCCACAGCAATTAGGGGCACAGTTGTACTTAGGACTGCTAAATGTCCTGTCCATGGGAAAGTGCATGTTTGCGCACCTAAGGCAAGTAGACAACGTGTGCAGTCAATAATGTTGGACACTGGTCCTCATCTTATAGTTCTGTCACATATCCAAAAGCTATTTTGTCCTGTGTGTTTTGGCTTTTAGAAAGTATTGTTTTTTTTAATCACCTACATTGTCTAGTTGTGCAATGTTATCCTCTTCATAACACTGCAGATCAATGGTGACCAACGCATGGGAGTGCACACGCAGAATAGCAAGCCTGAGAAATGAAGTGGTAAAAATAAAGAGATTGACACAAAGCAATAAAGTGAGTAGAACATTTCTATTTTTACTAAATTGATACCCAAAATCTAGATGTTCAAAAACCCACACCCCTCTTGGCTCGAAAGGTTTGTTGTTTTCTCTTTTGAAAAGAACATTGAATCCCGATGATGTTCACAGTGGAAAGCATCAATACTAGGCTTGCCGCGGTAGTTGGTGTTACACAGCGTTAATAGCCCAGCCCGACAGTGAAAGCTTGACTGGAGAGGCCAGAGATCAAAGTAAGCTCTCTACAGATATTGAGCGTTATCCACGAATATCTTATGGTGTAATCGGTAACACACTCAGGTGTTGTCACAAGTTTATTAACCTGTGAGATCATTTCCACACCATGACATCCCTAATTAAAACATACACTACCCCACATCTGCAGCATAATCCAACTCTCAGTTTACCATCAGTGTGCTCAGTATAGACCAATTTCTCCTAAACATGGCTGTAGGAGCCAAAAAACCTGTTTGTTTATATTTAAAGAACAATAGTTATTATTTTAAGACTTCCCATATTTTGGTTATAGTTTTGATCCACAGCTAGGCCACTGACTGGCAAATCGGCCACACCATAGTCATTGTGGGTGTGGTATAATTGATAAAGGGAAGTTGGAAACACGGGTGGAGGGTTTTTTGTAAGTCCTACCTTTAGTTGAGACCAAACAGTTTTTTAACCACATCTAATCATCCTGTTTCATCTTATTTGATATCATTTAAGAAACCATCAGTATTGTTTATTTTCCCTGATTCACACACATGCAACATTAACCTACAACGTTTTGGTAGGATCATAAAGATTTATTTCTATTAGGTAGGATATTTGTGTTTATTATTAATTTCAAACAACGACCGCATGTCTGGATCAACAACAAAAGGAACAAACAGTGTTGGGAAAGTTCACTTTCTACATGAACTAGTTCAGAGTTCAGTTCACAAATTTTAAAATGAACTAGTTCAGTTCATACTTCAAAATTTTGAACTAAGTTCACAGTTCCAAAAATTAACTAGTTCATAGTTTTTTTTCCCATATGTTGCACGAGCTATTATTTTTCAAAATTATTGCCACAGCCCATATAGAACCACAGACAGCAATTATTTTATCAGTTTTAACATTGAAACTATGCGTCAGATTTCATCTTCATATCCAAATCAGTTCAATGTGCCGTTTCAGGTTTGCTGTGGATGTGACTGAAGTGCAGATTTTCTTTTTGAAAGCCAGAGAGCAAAGTTTGCACAAAAATGTAAGATTTTTCCCATCCTCACCGACAGTGTCATAAAACTCGTTTAAATGATCATACGAAGCCTCCATGCTGCTTTTTGTTTTGATGACGCATGCAGCAGTGTGACACTGGTGGCGCCAGATTGGGTGTTTTTTCCTCTACATATAAAGGCCTTTTTACAGTGTGTTTTTAATGTTCATCAGGCAGTAATACAGTACGTTCAGTTCACATTCCCCCAAAATATGAATGAGTTCATGAACTATCGTTCAATTAACGCGTTCAGGCACAACACTGGGAACAAAGGTGCGTTAAAAAACGCTCTTCTATTGCTGGGGCAGTGGCTATAATTTTGAAACGGAATAGCCACTACAAGAAGTTAAACGTTTGCGTTGGATTTGCTCACACTACTCCTTGGACACGGGGCAAAAAAGGAAAATGGATTTTAAACAAGTGATAATGTGGAAGTAACAGGCGCATCTGGACTTCGGGACAAAAGGTAAAACGAACAATTGCTTGGTGTTGAGGTCTCGTGAAGGAAATGCTGTGTTAGCTGGAGCACTTGGCGCTATTGTGGAGCAGTGACAGCATTACATTGAATTAGTGTGCCTGATCAGCGCTACTGAATAAATTGTCAGATATTATTGTTAATGGTGTGACTCACCTATAGTGATATTTCAACTTGTCGGGATGTCAGAATTAAAAAGGAACTGCCAGAGGGCGTGTCCGAGCCTGATGCGGAGAAGCCCACTGAGGCTGCTGATGAAGATGAGATGACTCTATTGAAATTAATACGCTCTCGCAGAGGAAAACTGGGAGTGTTAACATGTAAACAGAATGAGATTCTGGATGGACGATGAATTTGTAAAGCCTGACAAACGTACCATAAAATTGAAATGTGAAACGCTTGATAAATTCAAAATTCTGTCCAAAAGTTCATGTCAGAAGAAGAACAAGAGTGTGACCAAATGGACTGGTTCAAGCCTAAGATAAAGAGGTTCAGAGATTTCTTTTGAATAATGTGGAGAGAAAGATGGAGTTGGCTGCTTATCAGGAGCAGCTTAATAAACAGCCTGAAGAGCTTCCTGACATACAGCCAGAAGAATTGACTTCCTCAACCTAAACCACCAGAAGATTAAAGGCCCAGTTTGAGGTAGAGAGAGCAGTTGTGTTGGTTTGTGCAAATATGCTTGAAAAGAATCATCAAATGGAAACAGAAGAAGCAAGCTTCAAAAGCAAGGCAAATGCAAGCTGGACTAGCTGAATCCACTGCAAAATTAAAAAAGGTACTGGAAGAATATGAAGTTTCCTCTCAAACATTTTAAGTTGATGTAATTAAGACACCACCTGATGCCATGAATGCTTATATTGAGCAAATGTATAATCTACAGAAAAGACCACTGGAAACACTGGAGAGGTTTAACCCCTCCACACCTGGAGTTTCACAAGACAAAACAACACAATTAGAAGATCCAGGTCAATACAGCATCCCTCATTTAGGCCCCATCTCCAGCTCAGATGAGGCTACAGGTGGCACCACTCAGACTGGTTTTAGTCTTAATAAGGGAAATAATACTCTGGTTGATGTGTTGAAGAGACAAAATGAGGTTTCAGAACTCAATGTGAAGAAACAGTGTTTTTGTCTTTACTTCCAGTCAAAGCCATAAACTAATTATCTGGTGAACCACCACAGTATCAGCCTTTTATTCAAGCTTTTGAACACTGCATTGAAAGTAAAACTGACAGCAACCAAGACCGACTCTACTTTTTAGAACAGACAAGCAAAGGACCTAGTTCAAAGTTGTCTCCACTTGGAACCTTCAATTGGATACAGGGAGGCCAGGAGGCTTTTATTGGATAATTTTGGCCATGGTATGAAAATCACAGCAGCCTACATCGATAAAGCCCTCAGCTGGCCAACCATAAAAGTTGACTCCCTTTTATATTCAGGGATAAGTTCAGGTCTGTCACCTGTGACATACAGGAAAGGCATAAACGGAGAGCAAGCTTCAAATATCTGGTACAATTTGTTGAAAAACAGGCTAGGATCAGCCTAGATCCAATTTTTGGAGACAATCAAGATCCCTGTCCAGCCAACAAAGCCTCTAGATTAAAAAAGGTATTTAAACCTACCACCAAAGGAAGTAGCTTTGTCACTGCCATAACTGCTGTGTCTGAAAACTCAGAGGAGAGCAAAACATACCCATTGCCTGCCATTAATCAGCCGCCAGAGAACCCTGTGAAAAACAAAGTGTGTACTTGAATGAAAGACCTCACAACAGAATAGCTTATCAATGACCATGTGCATTCTGTTAAGCAGACCACACATGGAGTTGTGTAGAAAATTTAAAGCAAGACCACACAAAGAAAAGGTTGAAATCCTCAAGTCGAAAGGTCCATGTTTTGGACGATACATATTGTGACATATGAGCAGAGAATGCAAAAGGCGACTCATATGTGACATCGGTCAAAAGAAACACCCCACTTTACTGCACATCAAGACTGAAGAGGAATGCGCTCACATAGAAGTGAAATATGTCAGGGAAACACCCCCCCATGTTTTCCATGGCAAATCGGTGACCATACTGGGGCCGGAGAAGATTGCGCTCTTTCCATTCTGCCTGTACAAGTTAAACATGTCAAAAGGTAACAGGGTTACAACAACCTACGCCTTACTTGGCCCTGGTAGTACTGCAAAATTCTGTACTGAGAAGTTGATGAATGAACTTAACGTCCAGGGGCAGAGAACGAGGATTCTTCTAAAAACAATGGGACAGGAGAAACCTGTTAGCAGCTACAAAATAACTGGTATTGTGGCATATTAAACTTAAAAACTAATCCAAACGCCGCAGCAGGCTAAGACGTGGTTTTACACTGAAGACGCGTCACGCTGAACCATTGCACTTGATGGAATGTCTTTATTGATCCATTTCACAGACTTAGCAAGAAACAGCACTTACTTGTATTGATGCATTTCATAAGCCGTGCAAAGATACCTCAGACAGTGCAGTAATAGCAGATACCAACGGTGACGGTCAACAGAACGTTTCTCCACGTGCTCACCCTGCAGCCATCATCCCAACACCTGGTCAAACCCGCACAAGTGAATGCACGCACACACTAATACAGTTACCACACCCCGGTGACACCCACAGTAGTCAGCGACGTCACTAAGCGCGTGCACATACACAATAGCGCAAAAAAGGAGGAAAGCTCATAATACGAATCAAACCCGTTGTATGGCTCCTACAACTGGTCTTGAAGTATGCAGTCTCCAAGGCAGGCACGGCGTTATGGGTGGGCCTGACGGGCCTAGGCCCACCCACTTTTCAACAGGCCCCCCCAAAACATTTCCTCAAAAAACATTAATTAATTAATTAATATATTATAATTTGTTGAAGAATTATTAAAAATTGGCAAATAATCTCACAATTTGTGCTAAAATTGTCTAAATGTTTAGTTTTCAAAAACAATTTAAAAAAAACTGGTCATGTCTATTTTTATGTTTCTGCGCAAGCTCAGCAGACAGTGAGGTTCGGATCGGATGTAGCTTGTAGGTATGCTAGGCTAGCTCCCAGTGATCTGAGAGTGTGAAAATCATTTCCAGTAAAGGACAAGGTTGCAACAGTCGTTGTTTAGGTACCTTAAACGTGCACGAACGTTCTCAGAGTCATCGCTGCAACCAGGAGATGAAGGAGAGCTGAGATCCACAACGCCGAGCACATCTTTGTCTCGGACACCGCAGGATGCTAACGCGGCTAGCGCGGCCAGCGCGACCAGCGCCGGTGCTAGCCATTGCCTCTGCCTCGCGAGTGGATAATATAGCCCCTATGGATATAGTCCTGTGGATCGGTCTTCCGTGGATGAGCCCGCAACTCAACCAGTGCTAAAGTATCCGGTCACTTCTTCTTTAGGGAGTTTAATTGTGCCAGAGGATAACAGTAAGGTATGTGAAGGCTACTCTGCCTGTATTGTATTATGTCGTTATATGAGATGTATGAATTAAAATAATCAATTCATAACATGCTCCAGAGCTGCAGGCGCAGTTCTATTTCTATAACAGCTTGTTACTGTTGTCAAGTTGTTGTTCCCTCATGGTTTTCTCTTGTTATGGCCAATAATGCTTTAGGGCTTGTTAATGCGATTTATTTATTTTTGTTAAACATGTTTATAACATGAATCATCACACTAAAGTAAGGAAATAACTTGAGTCTTGTTTTACATGACAGATGACTTTGTCAATGAACACGTTCTGTGGCCGAGTATTGATTGAAACTGTCGGGCAGTGTTGTTGATTTGTATATTGTTGAAAACTTAAAACAATTGAAAAGAATTGTGAAATATTCGGCCTCATGTTATACGAGCAGAACTAAACTATGTTTTGGGGAAATATTAGATTCCTGACCACTTTTACAGTCTATAGGCCTGAGGTTAGGAGAGATGCGCTATAGCACAGCCAGGTATGGTGCGTAATGGTGATTCCAAAGCGCTCTTCTTTTGGTCATAACCAAGGAGAGCGATCGCGGATAGGTCCGTCCTTTGCACCGAAACTTTTTACAATGAAACATATAAATAGCATCAAGCTATTACAATCTTTATTATGTAAGCACATATATATAACAGTATATTAGCCAGTCATTTGTATTAGGTTAAAAAGGGATTTGATAAAGTTTTTAATTTAAGGCCCACCCACAATTGGTCTGGCCCATCCAAAACTGGAATCCTGGCGCCGTGCCTGCTCCAAGGTGGCTAATTCCTGACGCCGCCAGAGGCATACACCCACTCAGAGATTTCTGTTACAAAAGGAAAACCTCCCTACACAAGGAGACATCATGAAATGGCCATATCTCAGTGAAGTTTAGCTTACTACTGTTGAAAAGGATATAGGACTACTCATTGGACTGAATTGAGGTTGTGAATAGTGAAGGGAATGGCCCTTACACAGTAAAGACACAACTTGGATGGGTAGTAAATGGACCACTCAACAGCAGTCCCTGCATGTATGAATATGGACGGCCATATTTGAAAGCAAACAGAATCTCAATTACCAACATTGAATAACTGCTTGTTCAACAGTACAACCGAAATTTTCCTGAATAACGTCACAGTGAGAAAAGTGAGTTATCCATTGAAAATAAACAGTTTCTTAAGAAAGAATTCTGCTACATTGAAGAAAGGACACTACTATCTCCAACTCCCTTTCCAAAAGGACGATGTTAGAATGCCACAAAACCGCTGTGTTGTAGAACAGCGTACCCTAAATCTTGTTAGGAAGTTCAAGAAAAACCAGGAGTTTTTTGAGGACTATAAAGTAAGGCCCTGTGATTTCCGCGATGCGGAAAACACGGACGGAATCGCGGAATCTACACATGAAAATGGAATTCTGTTATACACGCGGAATTTGCATATATTTTGTTGATATATTAAATAAACAATTTATTTTCCTAATTTTTCAGTTTAAAACAAGCGGAGAAAGGTCTCTACCTAAACCGTGGCCAAATGGCACAGCCTGTTGCCTAGTAACCATACGTCATCACGTTCACGTTGAGTTTGTTGCGAGGGAAAAAATGTCGAAGCGAGTGGCGCCTCCCGATAAGACAATCACTCACGGAAGAAGAGTATCCGTGTGTTTTTTGACTGCGCTGCCACATAAAGGGGGACATCTTTAAACAAAGAACTGTTACAAGGCCCAGACTTAACCAACAAGCTGCTTGGAGTTCTCCTCAGGTTTCGCGAGGAACCCATTGCCAAGATGGCTGATATGGCTGATATAGAGGGAATGTTTCATCAGGTTGAAGTACCACCTAAAGATGTCGACTTCCTTCGTTTCCTTTGGTGGCCTGATGGTGATATTGGCAAACCACTGGCAGAGTATAGGATGATCAGCTTCTTTTGGGGTTGGTAATGGAGTCAGACAAGGGGGTTTTTAATCTTTATATGGATGATCTGTCCAGGCAGTTGAGAGCCTGTAATACTGGGTGCATGATTGGTAATTCAGTAGTGAACCATATTATGTATGCTGACGACCCTGTGATTTTTAGCCCAAGTAGTGCTGGATTACATCAGCTTCTTACAATCTGTTCGGTATATGGTGTGGAACATGATATTAAATATAACGCCAATAAGAGTGTCGTCATGATCAGTAGAACTAAAGATGATAAAGGTTTGAACTACCCTGATTTTAAATTGGCTAATAATACGCTTAGTGTCTGTAATAAGGTGAAATACCTTGGTCATTTTATCACTGATAAAATGACAGATGATGAAGATATTTACAGGCAATGTCACACGATGTATGCACAAGCCAATAGTCTCTTACGTAAATTTAGGGCATGTACGGCTGGTGTAAAGATATCTCTGTTCAAAGCATATTGCACACCGTTGTATACTGTGCACTTGTGGTCAAACTATAAAAAGGCAAGTCTTTTCAAATTGAAAGTAGCATATACTGACGCAATGAGAATATTACTCACAAGACCAAGATGGTGTAGTGCAAGTGAGAGGTTTGTGGTTGCAAGAGTGAGAACCTTTCATGCTTTTTTAAGAAACCTAATGTTTAAATTCATGTGTCGGCTTGATGGGTCACAAAATGAAATAATAATGGGCTTAACTGACATACGTCTAAGCACTACACGCTACCAATCCCGTATGTGGAAATACTGGTATAATTGTCTCATGGTAGAACAATAATTTTCTTTTTAAATTTGTTTGTTTTATTACATGTGTAGGTAGGTGTGTATGCATGTGCGTTTATGGATATACATTTATGTATTGTTGTGGGTGATTTGGACCTTGAGTCTGTAATAAAGTTTGATGATGAGGATGATGATGATGACTGTTCGGCTCGTTCTCATCTCCTAGCTGTGCTAGCTTTGCCCTGAAGAAAACAGCTAAGGATAACCAGGGCAAATACGATGTACAGGTTCTTGAGAACATCAGGAAAAACTGCATAGGATAGGAACTAGGGCTGGGCGATATATCGATATAAAAAATATAGATATATTTTTAAATGAGATATGGAATTAGACCATATCGCATATATCGATATAGTTCAAATTTGATCCTTGCTCCAAGTAAGCAAGCAAGCAAGCTGCTGATCCTTTTGGATTGGCCTCTTTTATTTTATAGGCTTTTTATTTAAGATATTTTTTTATTTAAATGTGCACCTTATGGAGCTTTGATTTCAATAAAGGTACTCCTGTTGTTATACAGTATTTATATATTATACAGTTTACATTTTATTGTTATTTGAACAGCTGAGCATTTAATCATGAACCAGGTGAAGAAACCTGTTCATTATTTATTCATTAGTTTTTGTAACTGTTCACTGAAATAGCCGGTTTCTATGAAACTACTTGTGACATGTCATATTTGGCTTTGACTTTGACTCAACATTTGCTCTCACTTTACAGAAAAAATATCGGGATATATATTGTATATCGGTATTCAGCCAAAATATATCGGGATATGACTTTTGGTCCATATCGCCCAGCCCTAATAGGAACAACAATCTTTGAAATTGGTCCAGTATTAAGTGTGAACACTGTATCCGGCAGCCACACACCGGGTCTGCAATAAAACCCTATGGGGCAAATGTGCATTGTAAAATTTCGTCCACTAAAAGTGTTTTTTGTTTTGACACTGACAGGCTTAGATTATTATTCTACAACATTGTGGAAAAGATCGCTACAGAGATAGGCCTCTTTAAGGCATGCTGTTTGACCAGAAACAGCTCTGAGGTTGCTAACGCTAAACTCACCAGACTCCATTTTAAAATACAAGCTGCACAATTGCCCCATAACTTACGTTGTTTCGCTGACGCCGACTGCAGCGATCTTGCTTAATACTGGACCAATGTCAAAGATTATTGTTCCCATCAGTCACTTAGACACAAAAACATATGAAAATAAAAAATAAAAACCTTAAAATTGATGATTGATGCTCCTATGGCGCACTGCAGACATTAGATTTGAAGTGCCAACACCACAGAACCAGCAGAATTTTAGAAAAGGTCGCTATTTAGGCAAAAGGTTTTGTGTGTTACAGATACTCCAATCAGTGAGACTGGGTCATACAACTTCCGTCATGATCTAGCCTATAATTAGCTTTCATTTTAATGTTTGAATGATATCAAGACATTTAATTTGCATTCATTCATGTTCACTTTTTTAATAATTTATATAGGCGACATAACAAGCTTATAGGCTATATTATGCATACATGACAAAACAGATGATTGATTCTTCTTTCTGCAGTGACAGCAGAGGCCACTAAAAACCTTTTAAGTATAAGTTATAGTATACTTGTTGTCCTTCATCCTCCAAGGCATCAATCCCCCCTTTTTTCAACTTGTTTATGAATGCCATCACAGTTATTGGGCTTTTAAAAGAAACTTTGGACTTCGCAATGGTATGTAGGTGCACCGCTGCTGCAGAATTAAGAGCTGGATTCACATGATCATTACCATCCTTTACTCTTGTGTTTCACCGTAAAAAAATAAATAAATGTATAAATAGAAGACTGTTTGTAGAGTGGATCTAAGTAGCGATAATGTGTTACGTCTTTGGTGCGTACCTCAGCACAATAGGCTATACTGCAAATTAACACTGACCTCAGTCAGTCAGTGAGGCAGAGAGGAGAGATGAAGAGACAGAGATGCAGTAAGGCACCTGAATGATTTTGATCACATCATTACAGTAACTCTTTCCAAACAGGTAGTGCGGCTGCAGAAAATATAGCTTTGGTTGATGGGTCCTCATTGGACACTCACAATTTAAACAAGGTTGGAGTAGGTTCGTCATAACACCTTTGGTTAGTCTTTTGGTAAGCTATTTAAAACAAAAGGTGTGCTTCCAAATGCACACGTCAGATGCTTGCAATGTGTTTTGGGCCTGGGAAACCATGGAATCCTGCATTCCTTCTGACAATAACTGCTGTTTTTCATGATAGTTGAAACTACTATTGGATACTGATACCAGACTTTCGTTAAGTGCATTAAACTGAATTTAATCACATGTTCTCTTTGTACAACAATACATCTGGAGCCATATTTACAAAACATACTGAGACTGAAAGTAGCTCCTAACTGGCAAAGTTAGGAAAAAACTCCTAATAATTAAGGTGTAGATAAGTAATAATAAGTAAGTTTAGAACTCCAAAGTTTTTTCACTCCTGTGTATTGAATATTTTATTTCACATTCACTAACGGACTGATCACCTGTCAACCAATCTCTTTGGACATTAAAATGTGGCAGTATTAAGATCTAATGTTCATGTTTAAATACAAAATGTAAAACAAATATGTAACAACAACTACACAACTCTGAGATTTTTCATACATCTGTACTACAGACAAAAGAAAACAATTATATGGCAACCAAGAAATGGTGTTCTTACCGGCCATTTTTGCCTACAAAAGTACCAAGGTATCCATGCCCATTTGTTTCATGCGCAGTCTCTGTCATTTCTTGCTCATGAAATATGGACAGTAGATCAGGAACTGTCGTAGCAGAGTCAACTGGGAAAAGAGAGAGGGTGGAACGATTACAAACATATTTAAACATAATTAATAATAATTTCCCCCCTTTTTATATTCTCTGCATCAGTGGTGAAAGAGGTACTCAGATCCTCTACTAAATGTGACAGTGAAAAAATGCCCTATTAAAACAGTACTATTATGAACAAAATGTGCTTATGTATTTAAGTAAAAGTACTCCTTATGCAGGTAAAATGGCCCCTGAAAGCGTCATATTGTTATAATTTATACTGCGTTCTTCTTGTCACCTAGCTAATTATTATAGATGGATTAACATGTAAGCAGCATTTTACTGCTACAGCTGGTGAAGGTTGAGTAGTTTAACGTACGATAAATCCAAACAAACACTCATTCTGACCAATGGTGGAACTGTCACTCAGCGACACAATTTCCAGGTCCTATGGGTTAATGGTGACTAAAGTAACACTAACGTCAACTTCTATTTTGAGACAAGTAGGTTAATGCTGGTCTAACGGCGGTTGAAGACCTCGTTTACACTTTTACCAGTCTCGGCATCAGCTCACTACTCACCTTTACGGTTCGTTAGATTCTTAGCATACATAAAACTACAAAAATGGCTGAAAATGCGCGACAGCGCTGGGTTAACACCGCACTTTCCACATTGTAAGCTAGAGGAGTCTCCATCCAAAGCAATGAGGCTGAATAGACGTCAACTTAAAATATATATATATAACCTCTAACACACAAACATGCAAATGACATTAAGATATTTACCAACAACTTTCAGCTTTAACCCCCACTTATCAAACAATATACGTGTATGTCATATATTAGCCATGTTTCATCAAAATCAATATAGCGTTACTGTTTTGAAGGACAGTGACAGACTAGCAGATATTAGCAGGCTAGCCAGCTAGCTATCATGCAGCCCTGATGCAGTGGCTGTAACGCTAACCGTTAACCTGAATTCTTGCACTGACTGTATTCAGCCGCTCATCGCGCTCATTTTACCTGCCGTAGAGAGCTTGAAGTCGAGAGTATAATGTCGCAGTGCCATGTCTGAGTGCAACCTTCATCCATGCCTGGGAATAGGCCGGCTGCGAGTATTTATCTGCAGAGACAGAGGTAGGGCCGTGCTACCACTGCTGCTACCAAACCAGGCGTGGCTTCTGCGCTGCGGTGCGGTACTCCGGTGATGTGGTGACAGCGCAGAGAGTACAAGATGAGACGAGAGAGAAATCTTCCTCCGATGTTTTTCCACTGGCGCACTTCGCGGAATGGTGAAAGGATAGTCCTATTCCAGTTCAAGAGACGAGTAGATTACAATACATTTCTCTTTAATCAACATTTACATTCGCGGTTTTACATACACTTACGTAATCACAATGTAATAATGGGACTCAAAAGCAGCAATGATTCGTATTTCTTTAGTAGGCCTAGACTATAGGTTTTTTTTCACTGCTCATCATGATCTGGAAAACTGGATTCAAAAACACCAGTCAAGTTGCAATTTACATCCACGTCTTTGCAGACTCATGTAGTAAATACTTTGAAGGAATTAAATAAAAAAAAAGTCGTTGAGTGTATTTTTGGTGGAATGGAAGTGGTCACTATTTTGATGTAGACTATGATTACAGTAAATAATTTCCAGTGAGAAACATGCTGTCTTAGAGGACTTTGACCTTTGTCACATGGTGCAATGACAATCACGAACTTATCTCACTAAAGTCACTGCAGTCAGTAACTGTGTGCATAACTATATGGAAAAAGTATGAATAAAAGCAAGTAAAAAGTGACTAATTTCCACATGTCAATTTTATTCATATAAGTGAAATGGGCTCAAATCAAATAGACATAACATTTATCTGCTTTTAACCTAACATCTAACTATAAATTCAAAGAATCTATGTGCATGTGTGTGTCTCCCGCAGTGGTGGAATTTAACCAAGTACATTGACTCAAGTACTGTACTTAAGTACAAAAAGAACCTGTACTTTACTTGAGTCTTTTCTTTTTATGCCACTTTCTAATTCTACTCCACTATACATTTCAGAGACACATATTGTACTTTTTACTCCACTACATTGATCTGACAGCTTTAGTTACTAGTTACTTTACAAATTAAGATTTTTGCATACAAAACACATGTAGTTTATAAAATACAATGTTTTATTATGATTAAACTACCCAACAATGTAAAGGCCTACAAGTACAGCTGAAATGATTAGACGATTAAACACTTAGTTAATCGACAGACCTGTTTAGATTATTTGAAGTTTCTAAAATGTGAGGATTTTTCGGCATTGAGTAGTCTTCTTTTACTTTTACATTTTTCTGATGAAAACACATAGCCTACTTCCTTTCTTAAGTTACATTTTCAATGCTGGACCTTTACTCAACAGAATTTTTTTTTTTTTACAGTGTGGTAAAAGTAGCCTACTTTTACTTAGCCTTAGTAAAGGATCTGAGCCTCCACCAATGCATTTCAATAATGCTAGGATAGTCTAATTGTTTGTCATTTAAAAGTTGGCTTGTGATTTGGTTTAATCACTGGCAGGATAAATCTGGCTTGGGAAAGTGAAAAGCAGTGTTTGTCCAGTCCTTCCTTCATTACCACCATTACTGAGGTTGTTTTGTTGCCAGCGATTGCGCTCATTTTTCCAGCCGTTCTGCGCACTGTTTAAGAGCGCTTATCAAGTCGTGACAAATAATAATACTGGGAACTAAAGAGCAATGCAGCCCACTCCAAAAAGGCACGCGCTCCAAATGCACTCCACTAGTAGCCTAGATATAAAGCACAGTAACAACTGGATAAAACAGTGGTGGAATGTAACTAAGTACATTTACACAAGTAAGCTACTGTACTTAAGTACTTGAGGTACTTGTACTTTACTTGCTACTTCTACTCCACTACATTTCAGTGGGAAATATTGTACTTTTTACTCCACTACATTAATCTGACAGCTTTAGTTACTAGTTAGGCTACTTTACAAATTAAGATTTTTGCACACTAAACCCATTGTTGATAAAATATGATGTTTTATTATAAATTAAACTACCCAGCCATATACAGGCCTACAAGTACAGCTGAAATGATTAACCGATTCCAGTTTCTAAAATGTGAGGATTTTTCTGCATTGAGTACTTTTCCTGCATTGAGTATTCCTTTTAATACTTTAAGTACATGTTATGTTTTCCTTTGTAACAGGAATCTCTGAGTGGGTGTATGCCTCTGGCAGCGTCAGGAATTAGCCACCTTGGAGACTGCATACTTCAAGACCAGTTATTTTGTAGCTGCTAACAGGTTTCTCCTGTCCCATTGTTTTTAGAAGAATCCTCGTTCTCTGCCCCTGGACGTTAAGTTCATTCAGCAACTTCTCGGTACAGAATGTTGCAGTACTGCCAGGGTCCAAAAAGGCGTAGGTTATTTGACATGTTTAACCTGTACAGGTAGAATGGAAAGAGCGCAATCTTTTCCGGCCCCAGTATGGTCACCGATTTG
The DNA here is from genome assembly GCF_004354835.1 of Perca flavescens. Taxonomy (NCBI): domain Eukaryota; kingdom Metazoa; phylum Chordata; class Actinopteri; order Perciformes; family Percidae; genus Perca; species Perca flavescens. Next base: position 15,279,300 of record NC_041343.1, read on the forward strand.
TCATGGAAACCAGAGCGCTCATTTTTTCTTTGGGTGTTTCCCTGACATATTTCACTTCTTTGTGAGCGCATTCCTCTTCAGTCTTGATGTGCAGTAAAGTGGGGTGTTTCTTTTGACAGATGTCACATATGAGCCACCTTTTGCATTCTCTGATCATATGTCACAATATTTATCATCCAAAACATGGACCTTTCGACTTGAGGATTTCAACCTTTTCTTTGTGTGGTCTTGCTTTAAATTTTCACAGATTTTGGTGTAACACCGGAAAAGCCTGTTATGGTATGCAGCCGGAATATTTACAAATAAAAATGTATGCAGCCAGATTCTATTTTAATCCATTCAAGATTATTAAATAAGTAGAATATTCCTACAACAATACATAGAAACAGTACACAATGAGTCATGTTGCAAATCTCCCATGAGTTTAGAACAATAACATACATAGCATATTATTCATCGTTGTCGCCAATTATTATCACATTCAAAATTATTGAAAGTGTTGATAATGTAATTAGCATGCACATACTGTACAAGGGGTGGGCAATATATACAAAATTAATTGATCAATAATTATTACAGTGTCTATCACAACAGGTGTAGGACATACTAAAATCATTTGAAATCACTGCATCATTAAGTTCGTGGACGACACAACAGTTGTGGAGCTGATTTCCAACAATGACGAGTCAGTTTACAGAGATCAGGTACAAATCCTGACCACCTAGTGTTGCACTAACAATCTCATTCTGAACAACGGGAAAACCAAAGAGATTGTAATGGACTTTAGAGGTCCAAGAGAACAGATCCCGGCCATGTGTTCTATGGAGAGGATCTCCAGTTTAAAATTCCTTGGTGTTCACATAAAAGAGGACCTCTCCTGGGTCCCGCACACTTCATCTGTCACTGTTAAGGCACAACAGCGTCTAGATTTCCTGAGGAAGCTAAGGAAGACCGGTGCACAGTGGAAAGCTACTGATTAATTGCATCACAGCATGGTATGCCAGATGCAACAGGATGGAACAGAGGACACTGCAGAGGGTCACTAAGGAGCCCAGAAGATCATCGGAACTCAACTACCAGCAGTCAACGACATCTTTGAGTCCCAATGCCAAAGCAGGGCCACTAACATCACCTGTGACCCAACCCACCCTGCTAACCACCTCTTCTCTTCACCGGCTCCTACTTAACTTAAAGGAAAAGAAACTGCAGATTTGTTAAAACATGTCAGTGCTGTCAGTAAAGCTCAACTGTAGATAACCTTCTGTGGATTTGCAAAGGTGCCAATTGACAATCTATGTAATTTAAATACCTTTTGATCACCACCTATATCATTTAGTAAAATGTATTCATTGAACAATGATTGACTCCATAATGTCAATTTTGCAGACTTGGATGCACATTTTAAGGATTCACAGGCTGGACACTACCACCACCTATCACATACATACATACATATACATACAGTATGATGCTGATAAGTGCAAGATTAAATCAATGTCAAATCACATTACAATGACGTTTATTCTTTTACAGAATGTATTCATCATGGCAGACTTTAAGTTGCCTTGAAAAACAATAAATAAAACAATTTAACATCAAACACAAGGTACAGTATCTGAAGAAAACTAAACAAAGAAATAAATATAAATGTGATAAGAGAAAGTGACAATAATCACAAAGGAAATATATCATTAATGTGAATAAAATGATTGATTACATATAACGACAGAAGGGTGTAAAGCCAACTTTTTAAAAACTATATTCTTTTACGTAATGTGGTAGTTGATGCAGCTTGTGTTATTGCTTAGGCACTTACAGTGGTTTTATCTTCTCCTTTCAGGGAAAAACAAATTAAAAATAATTTATTTCCCTAAATAGGTGAAACAGGCTAGCCTAGAAATCTAGACGCACCCTAGCGGCAGCAAATGTAATTTGCTGCCAGGGTCAGACTAGCAACTCTCTGTTGGCTTGCAAGCTAGAAAAGCCAAATTCTGGTCAGGCCAATCACATTGTGTATAGCGTCGGTGGGCGGGCTTAACTTAAGGACGGCAGAGTTGCGACGGTTCCGCGTGAATTCCCTGCCACTTGAAAACAAAGAAGATGGCTGCTACTGCTGGCAAACAGCTTTCTTTCGAATCAGCTATGGCCGCCACTCTGAAAGACTTGGAGTTAAGCACTGAAGTCATTCTTAAAAAAAGGAAGATGTGTTCGGTGTTTTGCCGACCAGATACGGCAAAAGTTTAATCTATCAACTAGCGTTGCACACATCCTATTGTGTGCAGAGGGAATTTGAAAGACAACCGTTTATCCCGCCCCTCGGATTGAGCCCTGCCAATGGTGAGTTCCCAGAGCCAACTTGATGTGGTTCTGGCTTGTCAGGCTAGATACAGGCAACATTTCCATGCAATTTGATATATGATTAAATAAATGATTACACTTAAAAAACAATTTAGCGTTAATACCATTTGCATATAAAAAGTCTTTACTGGCAGTTTCTTGCCAGCCACCTCAAGGACACTGCAATTTATTACATCTGCTAAAGATGATGTTGATGTAGCCTACTGAATATTGCTCTGCTTGGAAGTGACCAAAGTTTGTAGTAATGTTCAATCTGTTAATTGTTCATGACAATTGTTTTTCATGACAAAATAAATTAGTTTTTTCAAGAATGATGAACACAAGTAGTGCTTCAATAGTTGTAATTTTTCCTCCGTATGCTGCGTAAGTACATGTTGGCTAGGAAAGTTGATCCTCATATTGCTTTCTGAAACAGTCTCCAGCAGGGAAGAAGTCCCAGCAACGCTCCTGGTACATCTTCCACACGTATGACTCCTAAAACAGAACACGTAAGAACAAGAAGTCAAAGAAGGACACAGCATGAGACAAGAAACTGAAAGAGAGCAGACTGTTATCAGTCAGTGGGAATTCTAATAATACACAAAACACCAATACAAAAAAACTGTTACAAAACAGTTCAGGCTGACCTGCCCAGTGTGCTCTGTGTCATCTTTGTTGATGAGGTACATTAAGAAGAACCTGAAAAGGACCAACATGTTATATGTATATTTTCTCACACACACACACACACACACACACACACACACACACACACACACACACACACACACACACACACACACACACACACACAAACACAGGTACACTCACATGTAATTGGCAAGGTTGTGTTCATCCAAAGTGTGGGTCTCAAAGCCATGTGGTGTTGTATCAAAGTAGTCGCTTCCAATGCCACATATGAAGCATTTAGTCTGCACAAAAAATCAGTGATGAGGATTAAAGCCATGTTGTGCATACATTGGGTACAAGTGTCAACTGAAAATATTATACCTCCATGTCTTCCTTGACCTGCTCTTGTTGGTCTCTGAGTTCCCCAAAGGCATCAATGATCAGACCTACAGTATTTGTACAGTAACATTATAATTAGACATGTTTATAAAATCTGTCAAATTGCCAAACATACCTTTAAAATCCCCTCCCTATATCAACAGGTTAAAGTAAATCTCCAAAAGATTCTCACATTGTTCCTTTTTCCTTGCTTGTAAGTTTACTCTTGTGTTAGTACCCACTGATATGACAATGATATTTCTTAAAGTGTATTCAAGACCAGCATTGTCTTTACCCTGAATAATGGCCAGTAGAATGACAATGACGAAGAAGAAGAAAGTTATATCAAAGACCACTCGATAAAGCTCGTATTCATCTCCAGCGGGATCCTCTATCTCATCTCCGATGCCTCCGCCAGCACGCACACCCACGTACATGTGGAACAGGTAACACTGTAAAGTAAAGTAAATACACATCATTTGGGAATTGGTGTGGACACGGATGTATCAAAGTGCACTTTTTTTTTTTTTACATCAACAGTGACTTACAGTCATCATGTCATCACATTTCATATCTGGTTCATCTTCATCCTCACTCTTGTTGTAAAACTTGCGGAAGAAATTGAAGGCAACCACAGTGTAAAGGTACACCACCACAGCCAGCAAGCCCACTGTCATCATGAGCTAGTGGAGACAAGAAGGAAAACAGAGTTGGTACATTCACACTGAAGCAAAATTAATAATATTGAGTTTTTTCCTGCACTTGCCTGTTTGCCATTGTGTGTGACTGAAGACAGGATAGTGCGCAGAGTCTTGACGCCCATGGCAATATCCAGCAAGTGGCAGGCGAAGAAGAAGTTGTTGTAATGCCCAAGCAAAGACATTATTGTGTACCAACAGAGATATAGGAAGGTCTACAAAGAGATAACAAGGAATGTTATTTCAGTTCTCAGAGGTAAGGTGCTGTTCATATAGTATAGTATATCACTGTACAGTATAGTATATTGTGCAATATACATGTAAATATGGTTTTGCTTACACCATCTGTGAACACAACGCCAAATTTCCAGATCTGGTACTTGATGTCAATAGATGTCATCCTGAAGAAATACAATATTGGTGGATTACAATTTCAAATTTTGAAGAATGATATCTAATTTGTGTTGGTTAAATGTGTACTTTACCATGCAAACACAGAGTTGTCTGGTTCCTCCTGTTTCTTTTCATGTTGTTGGCTGACATCCAGGGAGGCCAAATCAACACCCAGGAGCTCAGCGATTCTTTCTCTGCCATAAATGTCTCCGTACTTATCCAGAACCTGAACACAGACATTACACATTACACATTGACAGGCTTTACAGAGCCCATTTTAAAACCACCAAAATCAAACACAACTCACCTTTCTTTTGACAAATTTATCCCAATAGTTGTTTGGGAAAGAGCTGTGAAAAAAGGGACATTATTTATCGATTAAAGAAAAGAAAACCTATTGGTATGAAATAAATTTCTTGCGTGTTTACTTAATCTTGACATTAAGAAGAATCTGATAGGAGACAAATTATTTCTTTATTCACATACGGTGTATTCAGGACCAGTCGGTCCCACTGGCCCTTAATGTCATCATCCTCAGGCTGCTCAGTGATATAAAGGCCGTCAAACTCCAGCTTTCTTGCAAGTTCTTTCTCTCTTTTAAAGATCACCAGTGGAATCTGACAAAAATAATTGCAAATTATATAAAATAAACTGAGGTATATTGAGGTATATTTTGGAATCAACTTCTAGTATAAGGCAAGAACATGGGTCATAGTTTAAAAATCTCTCTATATTTTTTATTATGAGGCAAAAGTGTCAAATGTTACTCGCTAAATCAACAGTTGTTTTTACTGTGTCCATCATACCTTGAGGCAGTTGTAGCCAATGATACAGATGAAGGAGATGACTGTGTGCAGGGCAGCAAGGAAGGACAATGTGGGCTGCATGTAGCCAGTGCTCTCCTCTAAATAGAAATAAATTGGGACGTCTTCCTCGTCCTCATCTCCTTCATTCATTCCAGATCCCTCAGCCTCTTCCCCTGAGCCTTCAAAGAACCCAGAGCCTTCGAACAGCCCGCTTCCCTCCGACAGTCCAGATCCTTCCATCTCCTCACCCTCACGTGGGGTGTCAGACACCTAAACAGAACAGAACAATTTACAGACAAGGCAGCTTGGTACAGTGGATCAATTATTTGATACATGCACCAAACACTAAGAAAAATATAAGAGTGCATTCTTGAGCACTCAAGTACAACATAATCATTTAAATACAATACTATCTTTTTACCTTGTAGAACAACAGAATGAAGTTCAGGGCAAATGCGAGGAACAGAGCCAAAAAACGCAGGTTGTAGAAGTTTCTGGAGAGGTAGTTCTACAAATCAGAGACGAATATTTTTCAGCTGATTGGTGAGTTGGTAAGTGCAGAGTGACATTGAGTTAATGCGAGGAAATCAATTCTGAAACAAATATTAGCAAATGTGTCACCATAAATTTATTTCTTTGGGTTTCCAGTTCAGTCCAGATTTGAAAACCTCCTGCCCTTTTCGGCTTCTTTTCTTTTTTCTGGGCAGATTTCTTCGGTTCTTCTGGCTGTTCCTCCTTGCTCTGGGATTCTTTCTCTGCTTTCTCTCCAGTTTCAACACTGACAACCAAAACACAGTGTTTTATGTCTGTATTTCATCAACATCAAAATCAGATCATGATGTAAGGCTGTTACTGCTGCAGATGTTCAACCCTCTGAATTTGCAATTAATCTGCTTATGTCTCTCCTCTCCACATCCCCTACAGAGAGGCCCAATACTTTATAGTCACACTAAGTGTACTGCACATTATATACTGGTAGTACTGTTGATGGTGCAGTATTTTGGTAGTTAGCACAATAAATTGCTGCATGGAAATGATCAGCACACAAACATTACATCCCAAAATCATACGATTAAAACATTCTTATCTACAGTATATCATCTTGGTTTAAAAGGCATGTCGGTTATCTAGAAGCATGACAGAGAGAAGATATGTTGAGAGCAAACTAAAGTAGACAAGAAACAAGTCAAGACTCTTACTCAGCCTTTTCAGGTTCTGGAGGAGGTTCCTCTACAGGAACAGGTTCAGGCGGTTTCTGGCTAGACTCAGTCTCTTCTGGTGGCTGTATAAAAAAATACATAATAACCACCAATGCTTTAGCCTTCCCTCTTTATATATTTCTTTCAAATGTTCTTCCTTTCTGTTTAACAAATATATGGTACAAGACTTGATCTTTTTCTGTCTTAGGTTCAGGCATTTGTCAATAAAAAGAGTAGCGTGAATTTAAAACTAGATTGCTAACCAGTGAAGAACTGGATTGATAACCACCCAGTGAATTCGTTAAAATACATATATGTTATTCACCCAAGGAGCATAAAACTCACCACTTTTCTCTTTGTTATGGGAGTTCCTTCAGGAGTTGGAGGTTCAACAGGTGATTCTACACCCATGTCTCCAAGTCCACCTGGAGCATCAATACCTGGTATCCTCCCACCCTCTTTTTCCTGGGTATCCTCCTCTTCCTCCTCTCCACTCCCAGTCTCCCCACTGTCCGTTACACCTCCAGTGTCTTGTTCTTCACCTGTCCTTGGCTCCCCTGGTCCATCTCCATGCACATCATCCTGCGTGGGATCTGGCATGCTTGCTAGAATCTCAGTCACTGTGATATTTTTAGCTCCCTCCACTAAGCCACCTCCAAACAGTGTTTGCCAGATGATCATAAAGAAACCTTTGCACACATTGTAAATGAAGTGCAGTATACTCATTAGGATGGTACAGAAAAATGTGGACAAAGCCACCACAATCTCCTTGAAGGACATCTTTCTCACTCTGCGATATTGTCTGCGAAGGTTACGGAAGGTGAAAATGCTGAAGAAGCTTACCATGCTGTTTATGAAATCTGCAAAGGCAGAGCTTGATTCAGGCTGCCCTTCTTCTCCATTGCTGTCCTCATCACCTCCTCCACTTGCTCCCCCTCCTGGTCCTCCCTCACCTCCGCCTTCATCTCCCTCATCATCTTCTTCCCCCTTTCCCTCTTCCTCCTGCTCTGAAATTTGTGAGGCAATATTCATTTCAAAGATAGTGTCCTCACAGAAGTTGACAAACATTTCCATCTTCTCTGATTCACCGCCCTCATTGACAACATCAAAGATAAACTGTCGTTTGGACTCTCTGACCTGGGGCATCTCCCACTGTTTGCGGTTCACTTCACTGATTTCAAAGTAGATGCGCTCAATCTTTCTGCTGGCGCCCATTATTTCAATACGGCCCAAGAACGGGCGGAAGTAGTTCAGCACACTATCTGCTTGTTCTAGGAAGTTCTGTAGCCTGGTGTCATGGGGGACGTGCTCAGACAGGTTGGTGAGCAGCACTGCGATGTTGAATCCGATGTCCTTGGCAGGTTCCTGAAAGCGATTGGCGAACTCCTCATAGTGGATCATGTCATTCTCATCTGCTTCTGAGCAGGACAAAAGAAACTGGATCTCAGAAGGCGAGTACTGTTTCTGACTGTCCATGGCCTTCTGGAAGTCCTTCTTGGAGATCAGTCCTCGAGGGTCTGTGACATAATCACGGAAAGCATCCGAAGCCACAATGTCTTTTAGTTTGAGGAACATGTCAAAGAACTTGAGGATCATCTCCACGTTGCTGGAGGACTCTACCAACATGTCTACCATCTGGCGGGCAATTGTACCATTTACCACGTTTCCTGAACAATACAGAGTAAAATTAAAAGAGACATTTTAAAAGGACAAAACAGAGATAAAAACTGCTGAAAAACTAAGCATACGATAAAACTCTTTTACCCTCTAATAGTGAGAGCAACATAACAACCATGTCTTTCTGTAGGTCAAGAAGCTCCTTCAGCAGACCAATCTGGCTGGAGTCCTATGGCCATAAAAAGATGCACAAGATCTTACAGTAATGACAACATTTCAAAACATTAGGGGTTTATAGTCATTGGTGAAGTGGAAAAACAAGTCCAAAGTGTCAACAGTTATTGCACATTATTGCACAAATTATTTTATCATATAGCAAAGATACTGTGTGTTGCATAAACTTACATTCACAACAAAGACGGTGCTGCAAAAAGAAGTTAAATAACCCAACCCTCATGCTGAGAGAATTTGTAAAAATGGTTTAGAAAAACTTCAATGTCTGATTCTAAACTTAATCAATCTCCTCCACCTTTACAAATCTGGTTTCAACACATTTGTTTGTAACAATAATAATAATAATATTGTTGTTATTATTATTATTATTATTATCATTATTATTATAAGTAGTAGTAATATTAGTAGTAGTAGTAGTAGTAGTAGTATACTATTAATTCTATAATTTTGTTTTTGAAATACAAACACAAAGTAAATGTCAACTATTCCTATCTGAATAGTGATTAAATATCCATGACAGTGACCATTATATCTAATGGCTGAAGCTTTTGTGACACAGAACGAACATCTTGGCATATACATTAGGGGGGAAGTAACAAAAATTAACCTACTTTAAATTAGCCTACTATACAAATATATACTAATGTTATGTTAATGCTGAAATAGTGTTAAAACCAAAATCACCAGAAGCCACAAAACAACACAAATAAAAAGCATATTACTTCAGGTTATTTATTAGTGAATGAAAATGGCAACAGAATCATAACCCCTGTTAAATGTGTGCACACAGAGTGGATGTCACATTAAAATGTATATTCCAACACCAAATAAGTGTATATTTCAACAGTGTAGGTTAAAAGTCAGTCCCTCTCTCAGGAAGTTTTATAGTCACCTGCTTTTTTGTTATGGATTATGTGATTTAGCAAAAGAAAACAATGTTTGTTGTCAATTACAATATTGATGATTTTAAATTTATCACGCTGTACATAATACCAGTAATAGGTAATCGCAATGGCTTGGGATGTGTTGATCACTCAACGTGACGCTGAAGCATCTGCCTTTGAAAACCTTCCACCTTCTACCTTGTGCTCAGTTTAGTTTGGAAAGATACAGGCTCTCACTGAGTTCTGTTTTCTCTGCTAGATTTCAAATGCTAATAAATTAAAACAAATTAATCAAATGAACAAAGTTAATTACAATACACATTGTTTTTTGTTTTTATGTACAGTATGCATTAATGTGTCTTAATTAAATGCAAAATAAATCTAAAGGAAATGTATTTAGCTTTTTGTCTTTTATAACAGAATGAGTTGTTTTTAATTGTGACACACCAAATGGTTTGTTTTAATGCGGCCATTTTAGACCTTCTATAATATACAAACCCCTAATTAAGACATTTCACATCAAATATTATTATTTCATCTTTAAAAGCAGGTGGGAGTAAAACTACCTGATAAGGGAAACCAACATTGAATAAATTAAAAAATAGTAAACACAATATCACATCAATAGATAAATAAAATGGATACATACTTTACCCTGCATTGACCATGTGGAAGACAGTTTAAATAATAGATACATTATTCAGTTGTTAAACAATTACATAAATTACATTTTCAAATACTCTACTACTACTACTACTCTACACACTAAATAATACATCATATTTTTTACATATTCTATGATTAGTTAACTTTTTGGAATTACAGATTTTAAATATCCCCTGTTCACTGGTTTACTATAGTATTTCAAAAATGATGACTGCAAGACAGAACAGCTGATACTTGTGAGACTATCAGGTCAAGAAGGCCAGTGCACAGGAAAGTAATTATGTGTTAGTCATCAATAAATCCCCAGCTCAGCATACTCCTAACACATTTAGAGTATGCTGAACTGGGAACTTATGGATCCATTGTGGCCCGGATCTTAACTCATTAAAGGGTTATTCATGCAGATCATTGTGCTAATAATATAGGTATGCCAATAGATTCAGTCATCCATAGAGGATGACTACACTGTAAAGAGTGGAAAAGCCAGGTGATCTCCATCAACGTATTATTTCCTTTTATTTGTAGCAATAAAGTTGCACCATGTGGTCTGAAATCAATGTGATTCCACACTTTCACTCAGGTTAGTTTGTTAAAGTGTTAAATGCCCTTTAAGTGAATTTTATATTTGAATAATTAATACATTTTTTATTATTTTTATATTATTGACAAAAACTAAACGGTATAGAACTGGCTGGGAAAAAAAAGATGACGATTTTCTATTCAAGTTTCCATGTAAGCCATCAAAGTGTGACAGTGAGCTAGCACGCACAATTCCAGGACCCTGACCTGAAGCACATAAATGGAATTCAGCCATCATTCATTGTATTTACACCTGTGATTGTCCTGCTGTGACATGTCAGAATGTATTTTGTCTTCAATTGATATGAATGTGAAGAACCACTTTGAAACCAGCCCATTCTTGAAGTACATATAAGTGGTTGAAATACTTACAGAATCAAGAATTCCAAAGTGACTTTGCTCCCTAAATGTAATATTCAGGCTGATCGTATGCAGTACTGGACTCAAGTTTACAAGCATGTTTACTATTAGGCGTGTGACAATATAGTTTTTTTTGCATGCACATGTAAGGAGCCGCTGTATGGTTTATTACTATATGTCCACAGAAAGACATTCCTGAAGGCTTGGCAATGTTTTTTTTAATTTAGTGAACTTCCACTAACAAAAGTGTTATTTTGATCCTCACTTTTGAGACTCATGATAACTACAGAGAGCCAAAATGAAACAGAAAAGGAGCATCACTGCACAATTGGGGTGACACCTTGCTTAAAGAGCATTGATTTCTGTCATGGTCACTGAAAGTAAAATATGTCTTAAGATCAAAGTTGTATAACAGATTTATTCTGTCAACATTGATTATATATGTGTAGATTTGAGGTCAGGGAGCTCAGTCCACACAGGACAGAGTTTGTGTTTCATTTATTTTACATGTTTACAGCAAAACATTTAATTTGAAAAGTATAATTAATTGAATCGTTTGAGCGTACCTGTGCCAGCTTCATCATCATGTGGGCAAAGACATGAAGGAACCCGACAATAGCATCCCACAGCCTGCTGTGGGCCAGGGACTGCTGGTTGCCGGTGCATGGGCCCTGAAGAAAGAACCAGTGTGTTACACACATAATAAACAACCAGCTAGTGTAAATGCCTGATTTGTTCAAATTTTACCTGAATATATTCAGTTAGGCTGTTGAAAATCTGTTTTGCCACTGTCATAGCTTTGGAGAAATTCTTTTTGCCTGGTTCATCAATAATGTCCTTGCCGGAGTAATACCAGTAGAAATCACTGATAGACTCCTTGGTTGAAAAAAAATGAGAGGTAAGTAGAGTACTCCAATAAAAAAATATTTTTTAACAAGAATCAAATATGGTCTATCAATTTTTACTCAATTTAAAATGCTATAAAGTACTTACAGTGTCCTGTTCATCTGACTTTCCTTATTATCTTAGCTACCAAATAAACAGCATGTGGGAACTATAAATTGACTTAAAATTAAAGATTAAAGGCATACTACAGCTCCACATTCAATAGCACATCCCGTTGTAGCACAACTACAAAATAATTTGGCTAAATTAAAAGTTGCACCTGGAGTCGGAGGAGGTAATCTACGGTACAGATGATGATATTGATGGTAGTTGTACTGCCTGTCTGTGTCCGCAAGTAGTTCTGGAAATCTGCAGCAAAGTAAAGATCATTTGAAAAGTAGTAACCCTTGACAATGTTTGCTTCAATGAAATTCATAACTTGGTTTGAAATTAATTTGGCTCTTATTTGACACGAGTCATTCTCACCATTATTGTGACCCTCACAAAGCAGCTGCAAGAAACGGAAGAGGTCACAGGTGAACTCATCATCTGCCATCACTTTCTCATCTAAAAAAAATGAAATGAACAAAAGTGTTAAATTACATCCTAAAATCAGGATAAGGGTCTCCCCCCAGCCAGGAGCTTCTCCCCCTCTCCCTGGGCCTGTTCTGACCTGGTTTTAACATCTGTCCTGAGTGATCCGATCACAGCTCTACATAAGTTTTTTTGACCTGGCAGTAGAATGTGTCGTCAAACGCATCCTGAGTGACCACTTGTCACTGTCGAATCTTACTTCCCGGGTCTGTATGCAAATATACACGTACATCATTACCATTTGCATATAGGCTGGTTGTGTGTAAGTGTGTTTATAAATGTCAGTTGTTACTCTCACATAAATCATACATGAGAAACATGCAATGACTAACGTTAATGAAAAGGCACTATCTGTGTACTGACATAAGGATGTCTACTGACATAAGGATGTCTACTGACGGGCGGCAGGACGTGTGCAGGAGAAAAAGAGGTTTTTAAAAGTGTCTTTATGTGTTCAGCTGTCAATACGTTTGTAGCTTCTAACTACTAAGTTTAGTTCCTATGTTATATCTGCATTATTTGCAGGAATGTTTTTTTTGTAATATCCTACATATTGGTGAATTCAACGTTATTGTATACCTCCAGACAGCCGGGGGTATAAGAGCAGGCAGCACAGGAACAAAAACAGCAACACATCACCGATGTGTGACCAGTATGATAATAACATCCAAAACACACAATTCACTTTCAGTTTTTTCTGTGACATGGAAAATACTTTGACTGAGTATGTAGTTACGCTCACAGTTGATTAGGCGGTCTCTAATGTGGCCCAGGACACATACCCATCCTCAATAAGAATGTGGACAGATTTGGCCAAGACCACATCCCAATGTGGTTTGAGTGATCGGATCTCAATGAGTCCTGAGAGTGTGTTCACCTGGACTTAGAGCTGTCCACTTGGGATCCGATCACTCAGATCTGATTTTAAAACCAGGTCAGAACTGTCTCTGTCTGTGTTGTGTTCTAATTACAGGAGTGGGATCAGGTGTGCAGGTGTCGGACAGCAAGCTGCTAATCATCTCCAATCTTCTCTGCTTAAAATACTCAGGGTGCATTTCAATACCCATACTACCATACTATATATGTAGTATGCCAGAAAAATATTTAGTATGTCCCAATACATAGTATGTCCAATGCAGTATGCCAAAATACCACATGTCCTACTGCATCCGGTCATTTTTTGCAGTAAGCAAGCCAACATGCTTTTCTGGCTATTCTGACCAACAATCCTCTGCACAGCCGAAGATACTTCACATCAACTAAGCCAGCAAGAGTGCACAGACAGATGACAGCCTGACAACAGCTCATTGACAGAAACATACAACAGATATATGAGCAAGAGGGTCAAAGTTCAAGACGCAATGTTATGACGAAGTATGTACAGTATGTACTATGTAAGGACAGCTGGATTATGTTATGTACTAAAAGTAAAAAGAAAATGTATGCGATTTGGTATGCAGTCCGGGCTTCAACTTCACCACAATGTCTAGTCTTGTTCCAGCTTCTTTGAACCTCTTTGCTTGTTTGGGCTTTTGCTAATTTTTGTCTCCTTCTGCCTGCAGCATTCCAGAGTCCGACTCCTGCCTCCTCCCCTCTCCTGCGGAAACAGCACTGGAACAACTTAGCTATCCCCAGCTCTCTGGACTCTCTGTGCCTGGCTTCCCTCTGACAGTTCCCTTGCCTTTGCATGCTCAGCTCCCCAGCTCCTGTCTCACCGCCAGCCTCAACTATTGATATCAGTTTGTTAAGAAATGATCCCTTGTTCCAATTCCTTGTCTCTGCCTATTGTATACATAATATTAATAGAAGAAATACAAATGCCTGTGGTCTGATAATGGTCTGACATACAAGCAAATGTCAAACAACATACAGAAGGCATGAGCATCACATGCATAAAGTTAATGTAAAAACAATGTTTTCACTTTTTGCAGTGGAAACATAGAAACATATCAGACATACAGTCACATTAACAACATGTATAAACTAAGTAGACAATAATAATTGTTGCATTGTTGTACAGATAGAAAGACAGCATTAAATTATTGCAGTATTATACTCAGGGGTGAACTGGTGCATCTGGAGTTTTACTGGTGGCTGATCAATGAATCTGTTAATTTATTTTACAGTGTTTATTAATCATAAAGAATTAGAGTAGATAAGGAAAAATCAGGATTTTTTTAGGAGTTTATCATCCCGTATATAAAATCACAGCACCATTTTTAAATATTCTATAAATATGGACTGTGTACTGTGTTCGTACTTGCCTGTTGCCTTTTTAAAATCCCAGTCCACCACTGGCTGTAATGAATTCACACGCAGACACACGGACACAGAATCATGCAGCACAAACCAACGTTGCTCTAACGCAGCAGAGTTAAATATAAGAGAGGTTGGGGCATTGTCCATCAAAATATTGAAGGGAATCCAGCGCATCATACAGTTCATCAGAGAAAGAGAGTGCACATTCTTTAGTCGTATCAAAAGTACAGTTAGAGGAGAAGTGAGATATTGACTTACAAGAGCTTCAACTTGCGTTGCAATTAAGAGTTGGTATATTCAAATTGACCAGATTTGTTTTTATTCTTTAAAGGGTTAAAAATAATGTTCTGATTGATTTGTGTGTAGCCATGTAGCCATGTTTTAATGTCAAAAATAGAGAAGAAGTTATTAAGGTTGAAAAATGAGGAACTCCATCACTATTTATCACAATTATTTTTCATGGTTTCACCAACAGTTTCAGTAGTATTTAATGAGCAGAAAAGACCAGATTCCATTCAGTGACTTTTGAAATGAACAAGAAATGTGAAGAGGGTCAGGAGCTATGAACATGAAAGATGGACAGTCATCCAATCCTCTCTTCATGGAATTTCAGTGTTAGAAAAAGAAGTGATGGAGCAAAAGGGACAGAGGAGATAAAGAGGAATAAGAGAGGCAGATGGACAGAAACATGATTTACCCCGATCTAGGTTCAACTCTGAGGACCATGAAAGGAGGGACAAGGGAGAGGTGGCAGTGATCGTGGGGAAGGGAGAGAGGATCAGTGTGTTGACAACAGTAGATGACTAATAAGAGATGAGGAGGTGGAGATTAACAACATTCCATGGCAAAGTCATTCAGGTAGAATTTCAAATGAACCTCAAGAATTAGATGAGAAAAGTGGTGAAGTAGGTGAAGGCCAATCAACAAGTCAAAGTTAAAGGTCTAATATGCAGTATTTTCCTAAAAAAACTATGTATAGACCAATACAAAATAATCCCTCTAAATCATCACTTATGACCCAGTAAAAGTGTGTAGCGGTGCCTGTATCTGCAGAGACCCTGCCCTCTGCCTGTATTTTCTTGTTATTTTGCTGTGTGTGGGTTGTTTTCGTCAACAAAGAGCCTTTGGGCCCCAAGTTGGTGTGTAACCCCCAGCCAATAACAGCTTGCAAGGTGTGCAGACCGTTTATATTCACAATACCTTTGTCACGCCCCTTAGCGTCTAATACTGATGCACATTCATAGCACTGCAGCTCCTCACATCAGACAAGAGACATTGGGGGGTGATGTGTTGTGCGGAGGTGTGGTTGTGTTTATTTGTGCTTTGAAAATTACCGCCGGGAAACAATCAGAAAATAAAGTTTTATTCTTCTGATTCCCTGCTTTGTTCTCGCTGACGGCACTCCCTCTCTTCATTTACTCTCTAGCCCGCTCCACCACTGCTGCTCTCGCTCTCTCTCTCTCTCTCTCTGGTTCCTTGAGCCGGGGAGGAGGGGCCAACTTTGAACACTTTGTATACAAACATCGGCAAATCCTTAAATCTAATCATTTAACAGTTATCCAAGTGTTAATATTTAAGGTTAGGAAACTAATCATTCAGTTAAATTTGTACAAAGGATGTTGCAGATGGAAAACATTTAGAGGAAAATTATTAATCAGTGCTCAGAATGTCAATTCATTAATTCATGTCTTATCTTGATTTATTTATTTATTTTATTTTATATGTTAATGGTGATAAGGCATATTCCATATTTGCAGTAACTAACAAAACCATCTCTTGACCAGCCATTTCTTGATTTGGGTTCTTCATTTTGACCATTCTGACTCACTATACTGTAAGATCTGATACTGGATAGAGCAGAGTTGTCTGCTCCATAATTATCCCTGTAAAATGTATATGATGTTGCTCAAAAATATTGCTGTTTTTAGCACAGGTTGTCTCTGATCTACAATCCTCTTACACATGTAGAACCTATTTTTTAACCATAAGCATGGTTTTTAATTGGTTTATGCTTTGCACAGCTGCCAATCCTATGTCACCAAAATGTGTGCTGCAAAGTGATGACATTTTTAAATACAATTGCATGAATTACTTTTAGGTCACCTGTTTAGATGATGAAGGGTGTTAAATGTAGTCCATGTTGCAAATCCGATTGGATTGGATTGGAAATGTAGTCCACGTTGCAAATGTTGTTCACTTGAGTGATGCTACCATTACTTGTGCTGCTGGGTTGAAATCGCCCACTTACTTACTTTGAATGTGTTTACTTTGTTGTTGTGGTCTACAGTATATGCAATTGATTCCTCATTCAGACAAAATGTGTGCCATCTTCATTTGTGTCCCCTTGCTGGTGATTGTGTACTTTATTGTGAAATGAAATGGGTGAGGTAAGTGTATTTAAAAATGTAATCTGCGCCTTGAAATGATGCAGATAATCTATTCCATGATAATATTAAACAATGGCTGTGGTGTGATGTCTTGCCTGCTGTATTTTAGGCCCTATTAGTTGTGAAAAAGTGTGATGTGGATGAAAAAGAGTATGAATACTTACTAGTGCCCTCCTCGGAAACCATGCCCAGCCCCTCTGCCTTGTTCTGCCTCTCAAAGGCATTTAGATCCAGCACACTGCAGAGATCATAAAAAACATTTTTTATTTTTCTTTATATAAATTTACTTCACTATTGAAAAGTTGAGAATTGTGTTTATTGATTAAAAACTGACCTGCATGTCTGCATCAATGCCTGGATACTCAAAAAGAAACCTACGTCCTTCTTATCCTTCAAGTACTCCAGCATTTTCTGACAGAAAAAAGGGGGGAGGGGGGATAATCCATAAAGGTAACTTCAAATTCAAAATGACAAAATGTTTTCAGAACACATACCCGTTGAACCTCACAGTTTCCGCCATTAAGGATAGAGATACCCAGCTTAAGGGTTGTAGTCACCATTGGTCCAGTCTCACCTACATGAAAAAAATTTTAAACTTGGCAAGGGTAAAGTCAAGTGTTGACTGAAGATAGGGAGCAAAACTACCTTTGCAGGCACTGATCATTTGCAGGACCATCTCTGCAGCACCACGATTATGAAGTCTGGACTGCTGGTACAATAGCCTTTGTTTCTCCATTTCTTTTTCCTGTGGTGGACACAAACATTATGAGCATTTGGTCTTGTTATATTTCACACAGAGAATTTAAACAGATAGAGTGGACTCTTTCAGGTCAGATATTTAATGAAATATTCAGTTACAGTCTAAAATACACCAGGACTGTGTTGCATCAGCTATTAATAAATCCATTACTAAGTTTGAACGTTAAGTCCTTCCTAAGTTCTTATTACCTACTAGTTTTAAACTAATGATTTCTTAGCTAGTCTTAGCTAGTAAAGTAATGTGTAAATCAGATGCTAAGAAACATAACGCTGTTTAATCAAGAGCAATGAACTATATAAACAGGAAGTCACTGTATCATCACAAGGCAGTTTGTGTGAGTTAAGCAGTATATAATAATAATAATAATAATAATAATAATAACAATAACAACAACAACAACAACAATACAATTTATTGATATAGCACTTTTCTTAACAATGTTATAAATTGCTTTTACAAAGGAAATAAAACCAGACAAGCCAAATAAAATGAGAATAAGGCCAAAGGACATGAGCACAGAGGACGATCAAATAAAATGAATTAAAACTGTATTAATAAAAACTAGGGCTGTCAAAATTAACGCGTTAATGCGTCATGTGGCGGCTGAGAAACGTAATACGTCTCCATAACACCAGGCGGCGCTACTCTGTATTGTTGCCCAAGTAATGAAAACCGGCAGCTGATTGGACGAACGCGTCACATGGGTTTGTTTTCTCCGGATATTGAGAGCCAGACTGTCATGGCGGCCGTTCAGAATACGATCTTATATTGTACTAAAATAGTTCACTGAAACACGTTTCCAGCAGCCTTCAGCAGGACTAAATAAGCCAAATTGTTGCTGCTGTTGTTCTGAAAGATATTAAACATTCTGAACTTAGCAGAACCTTTCCTTGTTTGTTTTTTTCTTCATATTTGCAAAGTTAAATGATTTAGCATTTAAATATCCATTATTATAAGCTTCAGTCTCAATTTAAAAAAGCGATTAATCGCGATTAATTACAGCAAATTGTGCAATTAATTAGTTAATTTTTTTTTAATCGATTGACAGCCCTAATAAAAACATATATTAAACATTTACAAATGCTTTAACAAAGATACATGTTTTAAGCAGAGATTTAAAAGAGGCCAGAGGCTTAGTGTGTCTGAGTTCAGTAGGCAAAGAGTTCCATAGTGTGGGGGCTCTAACAGCAAAAGCCCCATCACCCTTTGTCACAAACTGTGACCTGGGATTAACCAGCAGGGCTCCATCCACGGATCCTAATGGTCGAGAGGGCACATACCAGGTCAATAAATCAGAGATATATTTAGGAGCAAGGACGTAAATTTGAAGGTGTTCAAACTGACTTCCTAACCGTAGCACATGCCTTCAGATGACAGGCGTCCCTGTGAAGCAGTATCTGATGGTGTCCAATCTAATGTATTAAACCCAACAACCTTTTTGAAACTTGTTAAGATAAATCTTTTGTTGAGAATCTTATCTTTATAAATCCAGTGTACAATTGGTGGGGCAAGCAATGAAACTTAAGTAAATTTGGTTTTAGAAAAAGTATTGACACTCCACTTAATAAACACTTAAGAACTAGGCTAAGTTTGAACTTACTAACTGTCTAGCTGGTGCAACAGGCTTCAGGTGTTTAAATGTAAAGAAAGGTTGTCCATTCTATCCATTCATATTCTTGATTTCAATTCACATTCACTCTTCTTTCACACAAGTCCCTAACTTTTGAATTTATTACGGTCTAATCTACTTACCTTTTTTTTTCTCAAATGGTCCATAACTGTAGCATCACGCATCTGATCTCATCAATTGTTAAGTTAATTAATTCTGTGAATTAACTATTGATGAAATCAATGTTATGTCATGCTGTTTCAATTTATTTTATATCAAACTATTCTGACGCTTAATGCTTAATTTCTTTTATATTCTATGTGCAGTAACATTGTCTTTTAACAAGCATTTGCATTATGGGTTGTTACTGTCTATTTAAAATACCTGTCTGACTCTTGCACACACTGTCACCACACTTTATTAGTCATGGAGTTGTTACTCTACTTCTTCACGTTTGCTGGATGGAGCAAGCGTTAGACTACAGGAAACAGCCCCATTTGCTTTAGCATTTTAGCCATATAGTTTGTCAAAGTGTCTTTACTGCAGCAGCCCTGCAAATAAGAAACGTTGAACAAGAGCTGTAATCTCTCTGTATCAGAGATATTTCTTGGGTATTTCATAGCAATGTGCCTTCATGCAATGGCTCTAAATGATCATTAATCTCTACTTGTGCTAATGCACACTTCTTTATTTAACATATTGAGCCAACTGGGAATGAAATGCTCTTTTTTAGAAAGAAAATGGCAATCAACTAAATATCTCTGAATTCGGAGGACAAATTGACATTCTTTGTTCAGCCACATCACAAATCAATTTGCAGCATCCCACATTCTGACCCTAAAACACCCCCCTCCCCTCCCTCCCTTCCCACATCCAACCCCCCTCCCAACCACCCACATATGCCTGGTTATGCTCTACCCACTATGTGTTGTGCAGTTGGACCTCAAAATGAAACCTGATTCTGAACTATGCAGTGTATGATATATGTAACTTTTAAAACTATGAGTATGTGTATGAATATATAGCTTTTAACAGTATCCTACACTGGCTTTCACTGTAGTCTGTCAGTATGCTATGTGAGTGGGGGAAGGGAACATTGATCAATAGCATTCAGTTAATGAAGACTGGTGTTATGAAGGTGAGAGGGATTACATGAAGCAATGTTGAAAGAGACAGAAAGACATTGGACAGATATATAAACTGGGAGGAATGACATCACTAGTCAATGAGTTTATGTTAAATCACATTCACAATCATTTTTAATAGAAATTTGAATGGCCTTTAATAATACATCTAATATCATCTCCGGCCGTTTTGTAAAGTCTTTTAGCATGTCTAACTCCCCAGTTTGATATAAGCCCTCATACGTTTTGAAGGCATTTTTAAATTTATAAATATTTTTTAGTAGTTTAAAGCAACAATACATGTGGACAAAGCACAAAAATTGATTATGGTCAAAGAAACAAAAATCTTTTATAATAGTTCAGCTCCAGCTGCTTCTAACAGTAGAGTCAGCACTGGGTGTCCCAATGAGTGCAGTGTCCGACTACTAAACTTGTCACATGGAATGTAGAAAAGGTCAGCACAGTGGCAGCTGGTGTTTTCTATTAAGGTAAATCATAACAAACTAAAAACCCTGTCAGTCCACATCAATTCTATGAGCTGTACAGAGTAAAACTAGAGGAATGGACATTATGGTCAGCTATGGCGTAACAAGAAAACCTTTGAGCTACATTTTTCTTACACATTGATTGATTTTCATAACTTTATCCAAAGTGGTTAACATTGTCCATCAAGCTGAGTTGATAACTGATTTTGAAGTGAATTATTATTAGTGTGATGATTAATATTAATATTATTAGCAATTAATATTGTTGATGTTAAATTAAATTAATCTAATTAGACCCAATCCAGATTCAAGCACACAAAAGACTAAAAAGTCTTCTAAAAACAGTACATGGTACATTTAAATAATTACAGTGCTTGTTAAAATTGGATTGTAATAACATTTTGTACCAAATTGTAGTGAGTTTGAAAAGATTAGGGTACATATAGTAAGTGATACAGTAAAAAACCATCTGGATTGGAGCTTTACGTTTCTAAATCAAGCAACTCGCAATGAATGAAGCAGAACATACTAACAGAGGAGACAGAACACAGACAGAACAGACAGAGGTAATGAGACAAAACAAAGAGAGAGAGAGAGAGAGAGAGAGAGAGAGAGAGAGAGAGAGAGAGAGAGAGAGAGAGAGAGAGAGGGAGCAATGTGCTTGTGAAGTAATGTTCTGATGATGACGTCACTCAATGCGTTGAGAGCTACCGCTCCACTGTGTTCCTGGTCCCTAGCCCCTGGTCGCCCATTACCAGTTCTGACTGTCGCACCTCAAAGGGCATCTCATCCTCAGGACCTTCCTCCATTTCCTCTCCCCCTTCTTCTTCCTCACCAATATGGCAACTCTAAATACATGGAGAGAAGAAAATAATATAAGCATTTCAAAGTACATTATGCACAAATCTCAACACATAGTCAAAACCCTTTGCAATGACTCACCTTTGCCATAATATCTGCATATGCCATATAAAGATGATCTGTATCAAGTTTACTGAAATGGAGACAGAAAAAGAAATTGGTAAACAAGGAATAACATGCCACCATGTGTTGATATCACATTCCTGCATTTTCAGTGTTGTAGCAGCTAGGACCTATCTAACCTCTTTTCTGTCAGAGCGGTACGACTGAAATGCAGAATAAGCTGGTGGAGGGGGTCTGGCTTTGATTCTCTTTCCTCCTCTTCATCTCCTTCCTCTTGCTCCATTGCTTTCTGGGATGCACAAGGAGAGGAAGGGTAAGTAATGGCCCAGAAAAACCCTTTCAAGATGAAACAGATGTGAGATGACACTCACAGATAAGTCATCTATCATCCTGTCTTCAAATGAGTAGCCCTCAGAGTGAAGCCAATTGCGTTTGTATCCCTCAAGGAACATGTTTGAAGCTCTGTGCCTGCAATGCAAAAAAATCAAAGCAAGTAAATCAAAACAACAAAACTTTCATACATCCGCTGTAGTTATTTTGTGAACACCCCATACTGTACATGTCAGTTCTGACCTTGATGTAGCTACCTCACCTCGGAATGTTGTATAGTGGTGTCATCCTAAAGCAAGCGACCACAGCCCTGCGTCTCTGCTTGGACAACAGTTTGTGCCACACCATCTTCTTGGATTTAAATGGATGCTCCGTCTGTACCAGAGAAGGAAGACATTGGCAGTGTGGCCAAAATAATGGTATCTATCTATGGTAACTTTTTTATGTCCAGCAGGTCAGAGTTGTTAATTTTTTTTGACTGTTTTCCCTCCAACATATGCACCACATTAGTCTAATATTTTAAGCACAGGGGTCCTAACCATATTTTTGAAACCTGTAGTTAAGTAAAGCTTAAGGTTAAGCGTTGCTGATGTTTTCCTCTGATTTGTTCTTTTGGAAAAAAGTGGATTGGTTATTATCGCATGAATTACTGAGATTTCTAAACAAAGTATTAGTTTTTTTCTGTATTGTTAATGTGCTTGTAAAGCAGCAACATTTTTTTTTAACATCATAGCTGCATATTGTGCTTGTACCAAACTCCAAAATATTGAGCAATTTGTTTATCATTTTCACATACACATAATAGTAGAATGTCTGTATCTAATTCAAATAATATGTACGCAACTAGTAAAGTACAACCTTATTTTTACAAAGCTACTTCCATCTCTGTCAGAGATCCTTTATCATACTCATATGTGCTGGAGCGACAGTATGCGTCTCCTACAGTTGGTACTGGTATGGTTGAGAATGGCAACTCACCACTTCAAGGTGATAGAGGACAGCAGAAACCTCCTGCACTCTCTTGACAACTTTCAATGGAGCGTCAGCATCTTCCGCTTTCCCTGCCATCTCCTTATACAGGGCCATCTGCCAGCGCATCGATGGGTTGTCCACCTTTTCAAAAAACAGGGATAGAACAGAGCTTTCTGATATGTATTTGTGACTGATTATTTATTATCACAAATCTGATTCCTTGAAAGTAAATACAACACAATTAGACTAACAGTCCAGGAATTATACCTTGCCCTGAAGATGAAGGTTGTTCTGCAGGAACTCTCTTACTTCTTCATCAGTGTCTCTCTATAAAGTAAACAGTTGTATCAACCATTGTCCCCCTAAGAAGGGTTTGGGAGGTAAAACTGTTATGGAATGGTTACTATACTACAGTATTTAACATGATACAAATCAGACAACAGATCTTTACCAGAATCAAGTTCATTCAAAGTCAGAAAAAACTACCAAAGAGTATCGGATCTTGGCCAAGTTGATAAGCTCCTGATCAGCAGGAGAACACATGTTGAGGCCTATGGGGAGCATCTTTTTCAAGGCAGCCACTATAAGTGAAGTCTGCACAGAGTAACGATCTCCACGTTTTTTCTTCTTGGTACGTTCGGTATCTGAGCCTCCACCCTGAGAAAAGGGACAATAACCAAAAAAACATTCACAGTATCTCATAAAATGCCAGAGGTATGACAAGACAGTTACCACTGCTTTGTATCGAACACATTTACAGCCTTGATTCAATGCCACGCAGTCACTTTCGTGGATATAAGCCCTTAGTAATTAATATGTTTTCCCTATACTGATAGGAATGACTGCAACACCACAAGAGCAAAAATGCAACTTATTCTATGCATATGCTACTGTACATCATACAAAGTAAATATAAAATTTAAATTGATTACAAACTATTGAACATCATCCTACCTTTTAGTAATGACTAAGCACTATACAGTACTGCAAGCTGCTCATTATGCGAGTATGCAAACAGTAGGTCTCTCCATGTAGAAATACCCAGCTGGGGATTCTTATTAAACATGTTACTGTCAACAATGTGTAAAGAAAAAGTAAGTGCCGACATTTGAATGTCTATTTTCTGTTATTCCCCAAATATAAAATGTTTGTATTGTTTCTCTGAGCTCAGACTGGTAAGTAGAGGGTATAGTGAAAATGTGTGGCCAAAGTGGGGATATAGATGTCACGGGAAAGGGAAGCTGAAAGGAATGGGTCTTACAAAAAAGTAAATCAGTGAAATTGCATTTACAAAACATGCAACAGAAAACAGATTTCATTCAAGTGACAACCCATTCAGCATTCCATGAATAGGATAAATAGCTAAAACAAACTCCTGTTTTTCTCTAATTGTGAATTAAATTTTGCAACAACAGCAACAGCAGCCCTTGGTGAAATATTAAAATATTAGATGAAGTTACAGAACAAAACTCTTGAAATTAGAGTTAGACCTATTAGTAGCAGGCTGTTAAAATCACACACCTACTGTAAAACAAACTGTCTATGGTATATGTCCCTGTGCTCCTTAACTCCTGCTCTGTTACTGTGAGAGTTCAGTCCTTCTGTTATCTGCTCTTTCTGGAGTCCTCTAAGATGTGCAAATGTATATAAGAGCATAAAATATATGAATGCATTTTGTAATATGAATGTTTAGTCTATTAAATGCATGCTCTATGAATAGGTCACAGGGTATTTCTATTTGAGCCATAGAAGTAGATAACAGGATCACACAGTAACAGCCACCTCACAGAAAAGCGTAGAGTGCAAATATTCTGGACAATTTTTGAGAGTCAAATAGGTAAATCTAACAAAATCCAAAGTCGGTTATAATGGTGTTGTTAACAGCCTTGTAAAATGGCTAGATATTACAGGTAGGTCTGTTAATTTATTAAACAATGGAAAAGCGAACAGAAGAGGCCGGTTACAGGCTTTCTCTCAGCAATCTTTTCATTGTAGGTGTTTGTTGGGGTGTCATTGTCAGACATGTACAATTAAGTCATTCCCAGAGGCCCTACACCCTCCTATCCAAGTTTAATAACAAACACTATCTGTGCCAGTTGTACTAACTAGCCACGGCTTCAATTAAGTGCCAGACGCAAGTGTGTTATAAAGAACTAGTTTAGAGGAAACAGGGTGCAAAGCATTTTGGATAATAATATAGATAATAAGTCTGAATTAATGTATTGCTTAGGTTTATGGTCATTTTGAGCACATTTTTAAGGGAACCCAACAAATATTTCAAGAAATCTGCTTCAGTGACGTTAAGCATCGAGTCATGTGTTAGTGTGGATACTAGGGAGTGTAAAGGAAACTAAACCATGATGTGCCATGGCATTTCCAGGGAGGAGAGAAGAAAGAGCACAGAGAAGACTAGCATCATCCCCTAGTGGCAGAAAGCTGCATTACAAAAGCTACAGGTCAACCATCCTTCAACGAAAAGAAACAAAAGACATACTAGAAGACTCCAACTCAACTATGATCAGAAAAGAGCAAACTCAGTGACAGGATGATGGCACTGCGCTCTCACTGCCACATTGGGCTTGGTGTAAAGCCCAGTGTCATGAGCCCAACTCTACTGCTGAGTACTTTCATCAAGCGCCTCCAGACTCCCCCCCTCACACACTGGCAGGACTGGGGATGGCCCGCAGAAGGGGCCTGCCCTTTTGTCCAGTGATCCTTTATGAGAATGTGTGTTTTTTCCTAGTGCATATTCATTACAGTTTTCCTTATATATACTTTTGCACTAGTTAAAGTCTAAGTAGACATATATCAGTAGTTTTGTGTAAGACATGGAGTGATCTAATCTAAGACTCTGTGTCAGTACATAAGTGCGGAGGCTTGTACACTGGGGTATAGCAATACTAATGTTAGTGTAAGTGGATCCGAACTCCATCTGTCGCTACTTAGAAGAGACTTCTGGCTAGGAGTTTCATATTCTATTAATATATGTAACTATATATTTATAGCAATGACAAATTCTCAAATGAGTTTTGTTCCACTCTTACAAGACTGCAAAGTATGTATAACTAATCAGATACATGTGCTGTACATGCATGTACAGAAAAGTCACTGGCACTGAATTAGTTGTCTCAGGTCATGTCTCTCTGAATGAGAATGTGCACGTCTTTGAGAGTGTCTTTGCGCACGAGTGAATAAGTGCACTTGTGTGTTGGTGGATGTGTTAGAGTGTATGTGGATCAGTTGTGCCAGTGTGCTGGAGAGGTTGATGAAAAGCTCCCCGAAAGTGAGGTGCCATGCGGTCAGCACAGCGGTCGTGCAGGAACAAAGTCTAACCTCTGAGTCCCCGCCCTGGAAACCCAGCCGCAACCCAAAAGAAGAGGACAAGGGACAGCCAAAGAGAGAATATTGTTAACACAACTGCTATCGTTCTAAAATAGCGAATTAAAATCAAACCTCCAAAATGTATAGAAGGCTATGCTATGCGTAATGTTGTTTAAGTGCCTTTCTGATTTCGATTGATTCGTTGGATTATAGACTGTAATACAATATTTTGAATTTCCTACAGCTATACTACGGGTAATAGTTTAATAAATTACCATTTATACCTGGTTGAAAATGCTTGGTAAATTAACAAAATCTTGAAATAAAAATAAAAAACAGCGAGGGCACAGAAAAAGAAACACATAACGTTGTTACACAATCGCCTGAATTGAGATTTGACACGATACCGGCCTCACTGCAGCACTCGTTCCATTAACTTACCTTGCTCATTTTGCTCTTGCTGTCAGCGGTGAGGAATGACATGTTATTGATCTCATTCATCACCACAAAGTTCTGTTCCTCTCGTTTGAAGTTCTACAATAGAGAGAGAAACATACATACAGTAGGCAAACATACAGTAAAGAATGTGGGCTGCAACAAATGGCTGCATTCAAAGGCCAAATTAAAATACTCACATGAGATTTGGACCAGAAAATAAAGACCTCTCCAACCATTCGGAAGAGCTCTTCTGCATCTGGGTCTGGGCATGTCAGCCATCTTGCCCTGAAGCAGAACACATTACTTTAAAGCTCCCAAAAGTCATAACAAGCTTGGCTAATGAACAATAAATGAAAAGACGAGTGCAGTATGCAAATTCTGTCAGTAACAGGCCAGATTAACAGTTCAAAACTTATAATATGTTGGTGTTAGTAATTGCATTGTACCTGTTGTTGTCCACGTAGCGAATAAGTAGAGGATAAAGGGCATACAAGTCTCTGCAGAGGACAGCAAACTCATCACGTATAGTGCCATCTTCCTCATCCCCCTCTGATTTTCCCTCCATCCGCAAATGATCCTCTTCAGCTACCACCTTTGAAGTGCGTTTCTTCAACTTCTCCATTGTTGGGATGAAGTGGGACTTGAGCATTTCTGGCTTTGCCCTGCTGACAATTGGCTGTGAAAACACTAAAAGAGAAAACAAATTGTGTCATCACACTTCACCTCACTCAGGTGTAGACTGTGACTCATTCATAGTGAAGACTTAAGAATTAAAAGAGTTAAAAAAGGTGCTTACCAGCCAACCTCTTCATCCAAGAGGCCTCATCGATACCCAAGTTGTTGACAACAATTTTCATGATGCTGCCCAGCAGCTGATTAAGGTGTTCTGATGTGACATCAGTGCAGATCTGGCCCTCCATCTCAGGGAAGTTCTCAGTTCCTCTCTCCCACCAGCGAGGCAGATAGTTACACAGCATGGGCAGGGTGATTTCAATCACATGAGGCATCTCAGTATAACGAGCCCCTGACTCTGCCAAGTCCCCAATCTCCTTTAGCAGAGCATCTAGCTCTGGAATGTCTGGACATAATTCCTGGACCTCATTGGGAAGGCCCAAGACTTCACAAGAAAGATAGTGAAAAAAATTTCATTCAGAAACAAGACTTTGTCAGACAGAAAACAAATCTGAGGAAATGTAATATACTGCACTCACTGGCCCTCTCCCTGGGTGTCTTTGTGGTGTAGACAGAGAAAGCGTTGAATTCATTTAGATGGGGCTCTAAGTAGGCCACTGGCATAGCTGCTGCAAGGTGAGCCAAACACTCTCCAAGAGCTGGCCTTTGCCTGTAAATGTAAAGGAGAGTGCAAAAAGATGCTCCCAAGTACTACTTATAAATATAGATTTTAATGCATGCAGATATGGAGTTACCTCTCAACATGTGGATTCTTGACAGTACCAAGGGAGTAGATGCTACACATGATGCGATAGCATGACATCTGTAGATCATCCACTTTATGCAAGCAACAGAGACAGGTACAGCAGTTTCAGGATACATTAATAAATAAACTATTTATAATGTAAAATCAGAAATAGTACTAACGTGAAAGCACTCACACATGACATCATCTCCAAACTGATGCTGAGCAATGTGATCAAACAGGGAGGTCAGCACTGGGAGCAGGGCAATGGTTGTGTAGTTAATGTTCTGGGACACACCTTTTACTTGCTTTAAAGGAGAGAAGCAGCACATGATCATGGACTCAGGATATTTAAGGGCCTATGTTTAACAGATAATTTGCAACAGTCAGGGATTAATATGTTCAAGACCATTTCAGATATAATGTACTTCTATTACCTGATTACCCTTGGATACTTTGCCCAGTTTGAGGTTCTCTACCATCTTCTCTATATCATCAGCAGCACTCTCAAAGAATGACCGCAGCCCTGCTTTCACAATCTCAGGCCCCGACTTCATTACTGTCCTAATCAAGCAAATAAAAAAGATTATAATGAAAAACAAAAATATTTATAGCAAGTATTAATCTCAATGGCATTATGCACCTTGTGAGAAATTTCAAAAATAATAAACCTTGCATCCAATGACCGTGCCAGAATGTGAAGACAGTTTACAATTGCTGAAGCGTCCGTTCCTGCACATACAAATACAGTTCTGCTGATATGAGGTCTTTCATAGAATTCAGATCACTGTGTACACATACTGTATAAAACAAGAGAATCTGCACTCGCCCTTACCTGGGAAATGGAAAAATACATTACAGTTACATATGAGAAACACAGAAAAGAGTGAAAAGATTCAGAAAGATTGATGTTGAGAAAGTGGCATCTTACCAAAGAGAGAAACTCTGTGCCTCACCAGAGCAGACATTTTACAGAAGATACTATGATGAGAAGAAAAGGACAGAGAAAGAAAGGAAAAAGCAAGAAAAGAGACACTGATAAAAGGGGGAAAGTAATATTTGAAAATATGTGGGTTATACATATTTATATAAAAGAAAGATCACCTTGCAATCATCTCCTTCTCCTTATTGGAAGAATGCCCACCACTACCCAGAACTTTTGCAGGTGTCGACAAGAAGTAGAGGCAGTGGTTTTTGAAATATTGGTTGATTAGAGGCATCAAAATCTGAGAGAGAGAGTTTTCAAAGAGGGTTTTCACACTTAGTCCAGAGATAAGGACAATTTGGGTCTTCAAAACTGTGATCACTCTTATTTCACACAATAGTCTCACCTTGGCAAAGAATTTGATTTCCTGTTCATGAGGAGACTTTTCCACTCGTCCACTGCTTACCACAGCCTCTGTGAAACACATTGCAAAATATGATAGTATCACAATAACATTGGAAACAAACAACTATGTTGAGTGACAGAGAAATGTGTTATTAATTCTATCAGATGTTATAATATATGTCCTTCATTCTTGCCCCACAGTACCAAGATGAGCGATGAACTCCTGGGCAATTTCCATCCATTTCAACAGCTTTTGCAGGAAACCATAAGCAAATCTCTTCTCGATGGATGAGATGTCAGACTCCATATCTTTCAGGCCCCTAAAGTGAAACAGAGTTTAAAGCTTTGTACTTTGTACTTGAATTTAATGAAATATTTCCCAACTTCAATACTGGTTCCCTTATAGTTAAATTATCATAATATATGATCATAAACAAAAACATAAAGTATTACCTAAAACTAAAAATACTTTTCTTGCTGTTTCTGTTTTTTTTGTGTTCTGTGAGTATTTTGAAATATAGTACATAAAGTACTTTATAAATAAAACATTTTTGCATTTTTAAAGCACTTCTATTACATTTTAGCAGATTAAATGAAAATTGATTTAAATAGTATGAAACAAACAGAATCCCCTGCTAACTGTATAAATTGCTCTTCTGCATTATTACCTTGTGACAGCATATCCATTGAGCTGCAGGAACTTGAGCAGCTCATAAGCCTTCTCTCTATCCCGTGCTTTTTCTTTTGCTGTCAAAGTATCATAAGGCACCAGCAGAGGATGTGTTCCACCTCCTACACAAATGGGGGCACAATCAAAACTTCTGAAGAAATTGGACATGAGCCAAATCTTTCATTTTCCATATGTCTAGGTTCCCTCCTCCAAAAAAAGATATCTAACCTTTGCCCTGCAGCTCCAACTTTTTCTTCCGTCCCCAGGTGTTATGGTAATTTTCTGCCAGTTGCTCTGCCATAGACTGTGAACAGATATAAACTATGAATACTGATCAAATGCTATGCTATATGATTATAGCACAGAAGGTTCAAACATGTACCTGCAGGTCTCTTGAAAGAGCCATGTGTGTGATATCAATGGGCTGCGGACTGTAGCCATGGCTTGGGTCATAGGTTGCCTAGAACAGAAAGAGTTATCATTATATACTGTACAAAAAAATAACACTGCCGTGACAACATTATTAAGTATTAGTACATTCATAGAACTGCATTATACCTGAGCAGTCTGTGAGATTTTTCGTGATACTGCCTTCTTCTTCTCTGACTCTTCATCCTCTCTAGCTTTATCTAGGTTCCATTCCCATGCAAGCATGGCTTTGACTGACTCTTTGATTGGCCAACGATAGATCTCTTTGTCCTACCAGAAAAACAAATGTCTGTGTGATCAAAAGCAGGGACAGATGAAGTAAAAGTACAGGAAGATTTAATGCACAGCGAACCGTGAACCTACCTTCTCTGAGAAGGTTTTGTATGGTCTGAGCATGGGATGAGTTTTTGCATTTTCATCCAGCACCTCGCCATATGACCAGTTATTCTGGATCTGAAACAT
Source organism: Perca flavescens (assembly GCF_004354835.1). Taxonomy (NCBI): domain Eukaryota; kingdom Metazoa; phylum Chordata; class Actinopteri; order Perciformes; family Percidae; genus Perca; species Perca flavescens. The sequence continues at coordinate 15,310,477 of NC_041343.1, forward strand.
AAATACATAAACAATATGTGTTACTGCTGTCATTTATGCTTAGAAATATAATGGCTTTCTTCTTAAAGTGCTCATATTATGCTCATTTTCAGGTTCATAATTGTATTTAGAGGTTGTACCAGAATAGGTTTATGTGGTTTAATTTTCAGAAAACATCATATATTTGTTGTACTGCCCATTGCTGCAGCTCCTCTTTTCACCCTGTGTGTTGAGCTCTCTGTTTTAGCTACAGGGTGAGGCATTCCACTTCTGTACCATCTTTCTTGGGAGTCGCACATGCACAGTAAGTACTGCTAGCTTGTCAGTTGCAGAGTATGAGGGCGTGCCATGCTAGGCATGCTAGCAGCTAGGCAAGCATTATAACGTGTGTTATGGAAGTAAAGGCTGGACTACAAAAGAGCTGTTTGGAGCAGTTTGTGAACAGTGTTTTCTCTGGAAGATGGTAAGTCCCTTTTGGGTGGACTTTGGACTTTTTCACTTTGTAAACCTATAATGTGCACAAAAAAAGATATATAACGTAATAAAGGAAAGGGAAAAAGCCAAAAATCATAAAATGAGCACTTTAAGTTAAGCACATAATGTATAGCTGTTCTAATTAAACTAACCCAACATGTTGCTCCTGAATTAGCTGAGTAATAGTATTAGATTATTGTGTATAATCATAGTGAGTGAAAACAAGTTCTACCTTTTCAAAGGCCCATCTATCATGTGTATATTCAGCATATTTGTTGATGAGGGGATCCAGTCGCTCAGGGATAATAGTGCTGTGGTTGGAGAAATAATCAGTGCATTTAGCTTTAATTATTTTACAGAGAGCTACATTATGCATTGGAAGGCATAATGACAAAACTCATCTTACTTTGTGGTCTCTACTGGTTTAGGATCAAAGTTTCCCTCTGCATCTACTGATGCTTTTTTCTCTGTTTTGGAGGAGTAGCTGGCATCTACATAGTCGGGAGGAATGGCTCCAGCAATGGCGCAGATGCATGGCATTGCAATTTTGAAAATCTCAGCATCAAATTTCTGAAATTACAATAACAATGTATTACAATATGCCCATACACCATCCAATATATTAATAATTATAATATTGCAGGAGCTCCACCTTGTGTGCTAACGATTCAAAGATCCCCCAAAACAGTTTGCGGGTCAGATGCAGCTCCTCTTCTGATGCGACTCCAAAGTTGGCCCAACCATTAGGGAGGCAATAATATTTCCAACAACGCTCATAGTGATTGGTCAAAAGCTGCATGATGCAAATAAAATAAAAGTGAAAAATAAATACTAGAAGAGCATGTGTTTTAATAATTTTAAAATGTTTAAAAAGGTCCTCATACCTTCAGTGGCATTTTGGCATACTCATTGAGAATGGGCACATCAAACACCAGCCGTCTTAGCAGGTGCTGAAGCATGGATGGGCGTAGATGTCTGAAAGAAAGATGAACAAAGATAAGTTCAACTATAAACCTGGCTATATTAAATTACATTAGAAAAAACATGTTTGCCATGAGGTTAAACTCACTTGCACAAAGCCATGAGGCACTCTTCAATGATGTCTCTTTGGGCCTTTGTGAAGGCTCGTCCACGAGACAGCCGGTAGATTGTGTGCAACATTGAGTCAATCATTATGGCTCGGTGGTCACTGCCAGCAAAGAGCGGGGCACACTTGGTGATTAGTGGTAACACAGCAGAACACAGGTAGCGGTTCAAAGCGAGGGCCATCTCTGTGGTGCTGAAAGCAACCTGTTGAACAGAAATTCTAGCAGTGAATTAAGTCCAACAGTATGTTTTTAATCCTGATCTGCACTCCTCCCCAAGGACCATATACAACTGTATGTTTGTAAATTGTTTGAGGCTTACCGTGTCCAGAGAGGCAGCAGCCCTCATGTCAGGCAGAAAGCCCACCTCCAGCACATGGAGCAGGAAATCCTGGTTGTCAATACCATACACTCTATCCAGAAACAGAACCATGGGAGCCTTGTGATCTGGCACAAAACTAGCTGACATCTTTGGTTCTATAATGCTGTTGTCTAAGCAACGACATAAAGAAAACATTTTGGAAAAATCATTAACAATATTCAAGTTGGACAGAAGTGAACTGATGGCAGTGGACACTTTCAACACTAATTAAAGGCACCTAACTTCATTAATTCTATATGTTTTCCCAAGTGTTTACCTTTTCCAAATGAAGGAATCTGAACAGAAAGGCTGATGACTCCCACCAAATCTTCAATAGGGACCAGAGACCTCAGGATGGCCCTGATTCTCAAAGCCTCACCCTTACCGGCCTGGATCAACTGTAGAGACAAAAGCATGGTTTTTCAATAAGGACATTTTCAAATAGATGTCTTACATCTGTATCTTTCTTTTTTCTCAAGCTGTTTGATAAGTCTGGTATGGTAGCTACTAAACAGCTTACATGCATCTCTGGAGCACAGCGTCCAAGCAAGTCAATAAGGGCAGAGTAGAAGGACATAATGGCATTTCCCAGGTGCACCCTGTTCTCCTCGTGCTGCTCCTCTCCACCAAACCTACCAAAAAAAATAAAGTGGCTCTATATCTTTCTGCTACAGCAACACAGAGGAGATAACACACACTGTGGCAACTCATTAAATACCATAAGAAGGCCTTCAAACCAAAGCTAAGAGCTCTTACATGGGAAAGCGTCTGTCTTTCTTAACACTAGGGCCATCCCTTGCAGGGTCCTCTGATATTTTGATGGCCTCCTCGATTGCAGCCAGCAGACCATTACCCCCCTCACCTCTAAGGGCTGGACCAAAGCACTCAGGCCTGCGAATGAGGAGACGTACCACCACATTGGCATTCTCTTCTACGCTCTCTCCTACAGAAGGGGAAAAAACAAAGCATTATCTGATTATAAGGGAGAAAACAGATTATGGGCATTAGAATTAAATATTGCATTGTGTAGCAAATAAAAAATCTGACCATTGACAAATACAGCAAAACGAAGAAAGTCAAGGTATTTCTCTCCGCCACAAGGATTCCAGCCAATGTCTGGGTAGCCTTTAGACAGTAGCATTGGACAGCTCTGAAGTCCACATCCAGCTAAATATTTCACCACCTGGAAAGATAAGTGTATTTCCATGATAAATAATTTTGCACAATGCTTGTTTTGTACGTATCGATTGTATTTTACCATTTCGAGGTCCTGCTCTTGGAGAGCCAATGCCAGCTCATTGTTGTCAATACAAGAGGCTGCAGCTACGTCCAAGGGGGTGGAGCCCCGCATTCCTAAAGAACAGCACATAATGCCCAGCTTAATCACAGTTCACAAATCCACAATAAATCATTAAGAATAATGCTGGAACTCAACAAAGTAAATCACCAAGACCGATGCCACTGTTTTGGAGAAGGTAGCTGAGGTGGTCAAACATAGATCGCTGATTTTGACGACTGATGCGACAAAAATAGCAGAGAAAACGGCAGCAGTTTGTTACCACTCGAGGGAATCGGATCTCCTATTGGAAGGGAGCATGTTACAAATGTAAAGTTAAGTAGCATTACCTGGATCTTATTGTCTATTTCTGTCTATTACTTGGTGGTAATATAAAGCAAGGTCGATTTTTATACTGTATTAAGCAAAATTAGAATGCAGTTGAGTGGAATAAAAAACATACCTTTGAGTCCCCACCGCCAAGTACATTAACCATGACCTCCATGACAGTTTCATGCATCCCCAGAGCTCGCATCAAGTTGGGGTGCTGATAGAAAACTTTGTTACTCATGATGTTCCTAAGGAAGACAAACATTAAGTTGGCGTATAGTTTCTGTCAATTATCCAAGAATTTACTTCAAGGCAAGATATTAGATTTATTGTCCCAGAGGGATATTTGTAAGGCCAGATATATTAAATAAAATTAACCCGATGCTTTGAATCATAAGCCTCTCTTCTTCTGGACCCATCTGGACAATAAGCAATGAGCGGATCTGGCCCAAGCACTCCAGCAGGTCCATGGTGTCGTTAATTGACACTGCGTTGATGGTGTAGGCCTTGGGAAGGGCACGCATGAGCTCACCCAGCCCATCATACTGTCTGTGAAGGAGGCTGAACATCATACGCACTAGCTCAGGGTTCTGGATAAATGACTCCTGGGCCCAATGGATCATAGTATGGGAAATCAGCTCCTGCAATGTGCCTGGCAAAGTACAAAGAGTAAAAGAGATATTTTACTGAATTAAATCCAGCTGTGTGTCATGGCAGTGTGGGCAGTGTTTAACTTCCCTCCCTGGCAACCAATGCCTCAGATCTCAGCGGACCTCCACTGCTCTGCTCCATGCACTTGCACCAAAGAGATAAGCCAAACACTTCAACTAAACACACAGCCCATACAAAGATGAAACAGAGCTGCTTTTCTCCAGGCAAATATTCATACACACTAGAGCTGTCAATATGAATGTGAATAATGAGTTAATGCAAATTCCTATTAACGGCACTATTATTGTTGACGTGCAATTAACGCATGTGCGTTCTGTGAGTTGGGCATCGGGCGGCTCTGTAGTTTTGGAAATCTGGAAGCGATGCAGCACTCGCGGTCACAGCACATTATTTTGACCCCAGTGTGAACTTCGGAACTTGAAAAATATCCCTTTTAAAGTACATTTAGAACAGATAAAAAATGTGTGATTAATTTGCGCTTAATCGTGAGTTAAAGTGATGGTTCGGAGTAATTTCACCCTATGGTCCTTTGCACCATGACCTCGAGCCAAACAACCCCCCAGAAGCTTTTTTCAGCTGGGTCGAACATTGGACGAGTTAACGTTATCAGCTGAATAGCTTAGTGCAGGCGCTAATGGATCCACGTTTGTATCTCGTAAATGACCCCACTAATAATGCCCGAAATGATACCAAACTTACTACTACAGTAGTACAAATAGGTTATGCACTCATAATGATTGGAAAGTTTGTAAGTACACCAGAAGTTTATGTAAATAACACTTGCCTGTTGGCTCCTGCTCTCTGCTGCTGCTGCTGCTGCTGCTGCTGCTGCTGCTACTGCTACCGGGCAGTAAGATTGCTTCTGGTGTACTTACAAACTTTCCAATCCATCATTTTATGAGTGCATAACCTATTTGTACTACTGTAGAAGTTTGGTATCATTTCGGGCATTATTAGTGGGGTCATTCACGAGATACAAACGTGGATCCATTAGCGCCTGCACTAAGCTATTCAACTGATAACGCTAACTCTCCCAATGTTCAACCCAGGTGAAAAAAGCTTCTGGGGTGTTGTTTGGCTCGAGGTCATGGTGCAAAGGACCCTAGGGTGAAATTACTCTGAACCATCCCTTTAACTATGGACAATCATGTGTGTACGTGACATGCAAAAGATGAGAGGCTCACTTGGTTTTTTATCTTCCTGTGGCTCAGGCTCCACCTCTACCTTCTTCTCGCGAATTCTTTTCACCTTTTCCAACAAACGGACCAGTCGTCCCCGGAGAGAGTTATCCACTTCTTCCTCTTGTTCTTCTTCTTCAATATGAACACCTAAGAGTGAAGACTTAAATTAGATACTGTAACTTATATTTGAATCTGCTATCAGCAGTGTTTATTTCAAATGCTGATTGATACTGTAGATGAAGACTGACCACAGTGAGCCAGCAGAGCATTATGAAAAGTCAGCAGAGATTCGCGGACTTCATCAGGAACAGGGCACTCTTCATCCTCAGCACAGTTCTTAAAGTTCATGAGCATGTTGACCTACACAACAGCAAGAAAAGAAGTATGCTCATTCTAATTTTATTTTTCAAAAGCCAAAAATGGTTCATCTTAGGAAGCGTTGTGTTATTTAAGGAGTTTCTTTGGTAAGATATAGTGGACATGCTTACTCTTCTGTGAATGTTTCCAGAGTGAACACTTTTTTAAACCAGCTGTTCTGAAAAGTTCTCATTTTGTTATTATGTAATCTACATTTGCCCAGTATTCTACAGAATAAATTAAAATACACATGAACAAAAAAATATTGTGCACAAATGCAGGGTAAATTTCTACTAGCTTTTTTAAACCATGTTTCTAGGATGGAGATAAATTAAACAATCAACAAATGCACTCTATTCCCTTTGTGTGCATTTGTGTGGGTGTACCTGCTCCTGTGGTGGGGAGCGAAATTCACGGGTCTTGCGAGCAGTCTCAGCTGCACTCATGGTGAAGGCCAGCATAAGTTCATTGTAGCGCTGCCTCTGGTTGGACTGTATCTGGCTGACAAACTGGTCTGAAAAGGATGTGATGCCCTCCACTCTGTGACGTAGTTCACAGTCACAGAAATACTGCAGTAGAGTACACATCTAAAGAACAAAAGTAAAGTGAATCACTAATACTATACTACTAACAGTATCACTGGAAGGAAGAGCATTTTTGTATCTTCTAAAAAGACCAGTCATACCTGCAATTTGACAGACTCTGGTAGCTTCATCTGGAAGAGTCCTTGTTCTAGATGTTCTTCTTTATTCTCCTCTCTAATCTCTTTCTCTGTTTCTTCAGCTCCTTTCTCACCATTTAATTGCTCTGTCTGAGCCACCATTTCTTCATGTGTGGATTCTGTCTCTAATTCTTCTTCTTCCTCCATTTCTTCCTCTTCCTCTTCACCCAAGCCACCATCCTCAAATTCCTCTTCTTCCCCCATGGCTTCGTGCTCCTCTTCCTTCACCGGTCCTACTTTTAGAGGTGCTTTTTGTTCATTCTCTTCCTTCAAATTGGCATTCTCCTCAGCAGGCTCCTCTGCTTTCTTGCCACTGAAGACTGTGGGCTCAAGCATCTTTAGGATGTGTGTGACATCTTCATCATCAAACACACCCATGATGAGCAGGGTACTGATGAGCTTCAAGATTGGAACAAAATGAAACTCAACACTACCTCCCACAGGATCTCTCATGGCTTGACCTCCATCTTGCACAGCCTCAGTAAGCATGTTCAGGGCCTTGGTCTTTAGCACCTGGAAATACAAGCACATGTATGAGTATAACTGACTCAGGAGTTCCTTAAAATGCAAAACCTGTTCAAACTTACCTGTAAGGGTATGACTGGACTCAGTGTGTAGATGTCTGGATCTGTTCCAACAAACCCAATGGAGGAGAAATGGAGTTTGGGACGCAGACATGTAGTGAGGCCAACCCCAGGTAAGGCATGAGATTTATCAGAGTACAGAGTGATACTGCGTGTTTCGTCTGTCATTGGAACTATAAATTCCTTGTTGGTTCCCAGCCGGTTCCTCTTAGCAGACTCCAGGTGCATGCTGATGAGCAGATCATAGAAGCCGCTCCTCATTGGTCCAGGTAGGTAGGTGTTCTCTATGGCATAGAAAAGCTGGGACTCATCCACATGGCTGCACAGAGCGTGAGCCACACGGTTGTTTCCCAAAGCACACACTAAGCCATACAGCTTCAGAGTATGATAGTGGAACTTCAGCAAGTCCATACGTTCAGACAGCTCAAGGATGTCAATACACCTAGAGGATACAAAAGGGTTAATTTTACCAAAAAAAAGAAAGCATTGCATTTTTGTAACTCCTAACAATGCAACAGATACATGCTGAGTGATGTAGCTCTGACCTGTTCTCCTCTGGGATATGGAGGGCCATCATGGTGAGTGGCTCCTGACACTGCACAATCCAGCCCAGTCTCTCACTAACACGTCCTGTATCTGGAGCCAGGAAGTGGTTGGGCATGCGGCTCCAGATGACTGGGGTTAACATCTGGACATCCAGTCTAGGAGGGCACTGGGGTACAGGGTTCTTGCGTTCACTCCGGAACATGGCGGCTGAGATTGGCATAATGTTCTAGAAAGACAAGTAAAGGAAAACAAATTATATATTAGACAGTTACATAACAAAGTTGGTAATTGTAATTTGGTTATTTTTGTGACTGACCTTGAGCTTGCCTAGTTCGAACTGAATCATATTCTGACTGGAAGGAAGGACAAAGACAGCTGGGAATAGTTTTGTGTTGGGCTCCACCTGCAAAAAGGGAACATAGTTGCATTAAATGACCAAGACTATAAATAACGAACTGTGTGAATACCAGAATGAAGCTTATCTGACCTGGTAAAATGTGTTGATCTCTTTTCCATTAGCAGTAAAAGTCATGAGTCCTGTGTCCAAATCAATAAGACAGCCAATCACAAAATCCTCTTGACTGACTCGGGTCTGCTGGGAGTTGCTGAACTCTCCTCCCCATACCATGTAGCAGTTACTGCGTTTTACACTGAGGAAGACAGACAAAAATCAGAAACGGTGCATTTTTGTCATTTTCAAAGAAAACACAAACTTTTTGGTTTCAGTCTAGAGAAGAGTAACATACCTGTCATGAATGTTTCCTTTATCATCACCTACAGTGACTGTTACATTTCTCACTTTGCTGATGTCAAAATGTGGGTCATACTGGTGATAGTCAGGCGTGATCCAGCCCACCCACACGCCACCGGGCTCCTGCCCCGCAAACACTCGCACAGAATAATAGTACTGTTAAAGGAATGAGGTGAATGGGAAATTAAGATCAGTACAGTTTCAGGTAAAGATGACTTGAAATGTTAAAGTCATTACAGTACTGGCAGACAAGTTCAATTTGAAAAATACTGTAATAAAGGTAACATTGTTTATATTGTATGTTATTTATTGGGTCTACAGTTATCAGTATAAGCAAAAATGAGCAAATGGGCATGGATTTGATATGGCTATGAATATGATAACCATATAAATAAAAGCTATAGTCATACTGTTGTAGTGTTGAGGATGATGTCTACGTCATCCCTGTCATCTGGCACCACATCTTCCACTAAGCGGGGAATGTTGATAACAGGTGGTGGAGTTACTAATGCAGCCTTCTTAGCCTTGAAAAGGAATCTGTAAATAATAGCAGCAATTACTCCATATACAGTACAGGCCAAAAGTTTGGACACACCTTCTCATTCAATGCGTTTCCTTTATTTTCATGACTATTTACATTGTAGATTCTCACTGAAGGCATCAAAACTATGAATGAACACATGTGGAATTATGTACTTAACAAAAAAGTGGGCAATAACTGAAAACATTTCTTATATTCTAGTTTCTTCAAAGTAGCCACCCTTTGCTCTGATTACTGCTTTGCACACTCTTGGCATTCTCTTGATGAGCTTCCAGAGGTAGTCACCTGAAATGGTTTTCCAACAGTCTTGAAGGAGTTCCCAGAGATGCTTAGTACTTGTTGGCCCTTTTGTCTTCACTCTGCGGTCCAGCTCACCCCAAACCATCTCGACTGGGTTCAGGTCCGGTGACTGTGGAGGCCAGGTCATCTGGCGCAGCACTCCATCACTCTCCTTCTTGGTCAAATAGCCCTTACACAGCCTGGAGGTGTGTTTGGGGTTATTGTCCGGTTGAAAAATAAATGATGGTCCAACTAAACGCAAACCGCTGCAGGATGCTGTGTTAGCCATTCTGGTTCAGTATGCCTTCAATTTTGAATAAATCCTCAACAGTGTCACCAGCAAAGCACCCCCACACCGTCACACCTCCTCCTCCATGCTTCACGGTGGGAACCAGGCATGTAGAATCCATCCGTTCACCTTTTCTGCGTCGCACAAAGACACGGCGGTTGGAACCAAAGATCTCAAATTTGGACTCATCAGACCAAAGCACAGATTTCCACTGGTCTAATGTCCATTCCTTGTGTTTCTTGGCCCAAACAAATCTCTTCTGCTTGTTGCCTCTCCTTAGCAGTGGTTTCCTAGCAGCTATTTGACCATGAAGTCCTGATTCGCACAGTCTTCTCTTAACGGTTGTTCTAGAGATGTGTCTGCTGCTAGAACTCTGTGTGGCATTCATCTGGTCTCTAATCTGAGCTGCTGTTAACTTGCAATTTCTGAGGCTGGTGACTCAGATGAACTTATCCTCAGCAGCAGAGGTGACTCTTGGTCTTCCCTTCCTGGGGCGGTCCTCATGTGAGCCAGTTTCATTGTAGCACTTGATGGTTTTTGCGACTGCACTTGGGGACACATTCAAAGTTTTCACAATTTTCCGGACTGACTGACCTTCATTTGTTAACTCGTTTCTCTTTACTTAGCTGATTGGTTCTTGCCATAATATGAATTCTAACAGTTGTCCAATAGGGCTGTCAGCTGTTTATTAACCTGACTTCTGCACAACACAACTGATGGTCCCAACCCCATTAATAAGGGAAAACATTCCACTAATTAACCCTGACAAGGCACACCCGTGAAGTGAAAACCATTTCAGGTAACTACCTCATGAAGCTCATTGAGAGAACACCAAGGGTTTGCAGCACTATCAAAAAAGCAAAGGGTGGCTACTTTGAGGAATCTAAAATATAAGACATGTTTTCTGTTATTTCACACTTTTTTTTAAGTACATAATTCCATATGTGTTCATTCATAGTTTTGATGCCTTCAGTGAAAATCAACAATGTAAATAGTCATGAAAATAAAGAAAACGCATTGAATGAGAAGGTGTGTCCAAACTTTTGGCCTGTACTGTATATGAAAATGTAAACACAGTATCCCAGCCTTCTTCCCCATACACCCCATCTCAAATCACTACATTAATCTATACAAACCCTTTCTTCTTGCTTTTCTCAGTTGATGCGTCCTTCTCATTTTCTCCATTTTTGATGGCAGGGATCTCTTTAGGAACAGAGGGTTCTTTCTTCTCCTCTTCCTGCTCTTTGCGAGTAGCTGACTTCTTTAGTATTTCAAAGTCAGAGTCTGGGTCCACCTCTAGCGCCTCATCCTCAGGGATTGTCAGGGCTCGAGTAAGAAGGGTGGTCCCTGCTGGGACTTTGAAGGTCTCATGAAACTCAACTGGCATGCTAAGTCTGAAGAATAGCAGATCTGTGTTGGCGTTCTGAGATCCAAATGTCTTGTGGGTCAGTTTGAGACAAGGCGCACTTTCCACTGTCCCATCAACACGGGAAACCTAGAGCATAAATGAAAGGGGGCTAGGTGGTAATCTAGAAAATACTAACTTATTCATAATGGGAACAAAGAAATATCTCAAACACTGCAGCAAGTAATGCACAGTACCTCAATGTGATGATGATCAGTAGGGACATTGATAAACTGGGGAAGGCTTTTGCTGAACCACATGGTAATGTCTCTTTTCATGTTGATAGCAAAGGGTTCAAATCCCTCCTGCAGGCCACAGATGGTAAAATAACGAAGACTGCTGACGTTCTGACCCAAGTTGATCCTGCCGACCTGGGACAGGCCCAGACAGCACACAGGTATAAAGCCTAGGGATGTTTGATACATACATGATCAGCATCAGAAACACAAATCCATAAGTGCTGATATCCAGTGTCTCTACCTGAGAACTTCATTTGCTATTAGTTGTTACTTTACTTACCCTCTCCTATCTCGATATCCTTAAAAGCCATCTCAGAGCCTGAGTCGCTGATCAACATTTCTCCGTTGAGTGTAAACATGATGTTCATCTCTGTGAGGTCAATCATACACCCCACCACATCACCAGAAAGCCACTGACGACCAAATGGCTCATTTCCTACATGCCAACGTTGGGCCTGAATAGGAAATGTTAGAGTTAAGTATTACAGAGGCTTTGAAATCCTTTAGAAGCATGTAAGCTAGGTCTCTCTCCTACCTTGAAGCCATTGAAGACATATGCCAACTCATCTGCACCAAGTTCAGTGTCTGCACGAACACTGGGCCTGGCCCAGCCAACTCTCATTTCCCCAACTGTCACAGCCTCAAACTCAAAGTACCACTTTCCTTGTGTGACAGCATAAGATTTCTCTGCTCGGAACACTCTGATCTTATCACCAGCTGCTGGTCCATGCCCACCTACATTAACACAAACACAATAATGAACACTTAATAGAAAAGCTTGTAGTTTTAATGAAACACCTGTAGCTTTAATAATGAATCTTGTAGGACAAAATAAAAAAAATAAACAAATATTCCTGCCATCCTGCTTGTAGATAGCAGTGCAACCTTACTGCTCTCCTGGTCAGGTGGTTCTATGTTGTACCCATATCCGATGAGTGTGCGAACAGCTGCGCAAACTGTTTCTCTGTTGGTCTTTTTAGTCTTTTCATCCAGTAGATTGTAAGGAACCAGACGGGGATTGCGCTTGTTCATTATATCCTATTAAAAAAAAAAAATTAAAATGCGCACATGAAAATGTAATAGAATAAATAAAAGAACTTTCATGCAGCATGTACAAGTGCTGGAAAAACAAATGGTGGTACCTGCCCAATGCTGTATGTCCAGCCCTGGCGAACCCGGTCTCTTGCCCACACATTGTGTCCGTTTTCTGCCAGTCTCTCCACTAGAGTGTTCTGATTAGGAGTTAACTTGACATGGTTGAGGTCCAGAGGGGCTGGCTTATATCCGCTACTCTGCATGTAACTAACGAACAATGTTTTGTGATCAGAATGGGTCCGAGAAAGCCTTTACAAGGCCATTAACAGTATACATGATAAAAGAGAAGCAATGTCACAAATTGAATCAAAATAAATGAATGCCATGCAGCTCACGTTTTGGGGAGTTTGGTCTTTTTCAGATTCTCCTCAGCTTTCTCATCTCCCATTCCTACATGACAGCCTAGTGCCAGCAGTGTCCTTTGAAATGAATCACATGAGGCGTTAGGAATACAAGAAGACGAAAGCACAGTGCTTCTAATTAAGCGAGGGCGCTGACTTACTTGAGTGTCTCTCCTGACATTGCTAAATTGTAGTTCTTCTCTGGTTCAGGCAGACTCTGGAAATCTACCAGGCAGGGGTGCAGCTTCTTGTTGTCATCACGGAACTTGACATTGATTTTTAAAAAGTAAAGTGCAAAAAAATTGTAAGGGAATTGTTAGTGTGCACAGCAACATTTACTACAGGAAACACTGAAAACACTTACTGGTCCATAGGTCCACCCTTGTTCAATGCGAGTAATAGCCCATAACTCATGGCTATTTTCTGCAAGCTTCTCTCGAATGCGTTCCAAATGAGGAGGAAGTACGATCTGAAAGAATAATATTTAAGTTAGTTTAATGGAAAAGATGAGGATGAAAAAGAATATAATAAGATTTTACCTGTATAGTGTCTACAGGGCAAGGAGTGAAGGCTGTATGTGAGAGGGACTGAGTTGGACCCAACAGGTTGCGGATGTCATCAAAATCATGTTTATACTCCTTGATGGGCTCAATTCGCAAACGGTCCCTTGGCAGCACTGCTTCATAGCACGGAGCGTAGCCTGGAGGTGGGAGAAACTTGAAATCCCCATGACGCCCTCCGAGAAGAAATCGCAACCTTGCAGTTAGAGTGGAAAATTAACATTAGTCTCATATATAATAACTATACTGCATTTATTAAAGACATTCATAATACTTAATTTTATAATTCACAATGCCTTACTTAACGCCTGCAGAGAAGCTGACAACAGGGAAGAACAAGCCATCCAGGTTGAAGTTCTCAAACATGCCCTGAACAGGATGCCCATTGATACGGAAGGAAATACTGGGCACACTCAGATCCAAACAACAGCTGACCACGTCCTCTGATGCAAGGATGTGCTGATTAGGTGTGGCAACATGACGCGGAACACGTCCTGTGGACAAATAAAGAAAATTAACTAATATGTTGTCAATATACATTAAATCTTAAGGAGTTTATCTATGTAACTTGTAGGCATAATGTCAGAAAAAGTAAGGTATGGTCACAAAAGCACAAGATCAAATGCATGCAAAAGATCAGTTCTAAGTCATACCATGTTTACTTTACCTGACCAGAGGTGAAGCCCGTCAAAACCGTAGGAGTAGAGGTCATCCCCAACTCCGTTGCCCCCCCATCCTTCCCCTCCACCAGGGTAAGGACTGTAGCCCTCCGTCAGAGCCCAACCCACACGCAGGTGACATGGCTGAGCCGTAAGAAAAGGCTCCACTTGGTCCACCATAACCTCAAAATACCACTTCTTATACTGTGTGGATCCTTCACAAGTTCCAAGGAAAATGTTGGGTCTCATGCTTAAGGAAGATAACAAAACAAGTGTTGATAACTGGGCTTCAGCACAGAAGAAAGAGCATAACACTTTTTAAGCCTGTTCCAAAGTGTGCTAATACAAATTGACCCACCTGGTTACATAATTGATAATGTTGGTTTGAAGAAGGAGGTCCCGACCTGGAAGCAGATTCTCTGTGATGAGATTCTGATTTGACCTTACAGCCACCCCGTTACACACACACAGAGAACAGAGCACATCCAAGACCTGCAAAAAGAGGAGATAGAAATCGATGAAGACAGTTCTAGTGTTGCTTTGTAGCTCAAGATTTCATATAATACAATATTTTATATATAATATATGAACTGCAATCAATTGATTCAGTTTGCTCAACAAACGGGTCAGCAAGCAGTGTTACATGTTCCTGACCTTATGATTGCGCCCATGCTTATCCAGCAGAGAGATGATTGATTTGATGTGATTCTCCTGGATAATATTCAGCACTTCTGGACTCTCAATCAGAACACAATACAACACCTCCAGGATTCCTGACATACAAATGTGACAATATATAAATACACACTGTTTATATTGCACAATACAATATAATACACCCTTGGAAACAATAACAGGAACACGTAAAAATGTAACGCAACCAATCTATAGCTTTAAAAATTACCAGTTTTTACACAGCAATCCAAGCATTGCAGGAATGTTGTTTTAAATTGCATCATGTTGTCAGATGTTCTTGTTATTGTATCCCCCCATTTGCTGTTTGTAACTAATCAAATTCAGTTTCAAGTGACCGGGCAAATGACGGGTGATCATTTATACTAGAGAGCAGCACACAAACTTTTCATCATTCAGTTAAGTGATCAGTCTAACATTTTTTGGCTTTTGCAGAGAACAAACAAGAAACAAAATGTACATTGTACATATAAATGAGCTTCTATATGTCTTAGATACCTGAAGATGCCTCCAAACGATCCAATTTACTGACCAGCCAGTCAAGGTTATCACAGAACAGGGCACAGTTAGCACGATTCCCTCTGATTAAGGAAGCTTCACAAAAGAAGAGAAGCAAAAAAGATTGTGCATCAAATTCAAAAACAAGAAAGTTGGCTTCATATGGGGGACATAATAATGACTAATCTAAAATCACCATGAACACAGAACAAATCAACAGATGGGCATACCTAGCAATTCATACAGTAAATTTACTATCTCTTTCCATGACTCTGCGGCTTCTTCCCCAGCATACTCTGAGAAGTGGGCTGCTGTGTTGTAGACGTTGAGCCGATCAACACAGTCCAGGACAAGAGTAATCATTCCCTGTTAATAACAATAAAAAATGTGTTGAATGGATATAAATCAACCAAACTAAATTTACATCCAGACATTCCGCTGTTATACATTTTCATGAATAGTCAATCCTCAGTAGGTAGACCAACCTCTTCCTGGAAGAGGTTCTGCCTGTTCTTGAGGGAGCGAAGCTTAAACTGTTTGTCTTCATGCTCCAGCTCCTCCTCAGGGGGTCGGAAGTAGAAAATGAGGTCCTGCAGGGAGAGCACCACTGTGTCCATAGGCAGAGATGTGGAGTTGGCAGATTTGTTTTTCCCACTTAGAGCATCTAGACCTCTGGAAACATCAAAATAACATGAGAATACCATAACAAATATGCTGTAACTCAAAAATAAAAACATGGCTATTAGCAAAGATTTGAATAAACTGAAGTAGCATTACTTAATGAACTGGTTGAAGAGGCCTGTTGTGCTGAAAATCATTCTGGCAGCTTGGGACTCTTCGGTCTGAGATCGAGCCACTGTGAGTGCATCATCCATATGACCTTCTTTATGGAGTATTGCCTAATAATTGAACACAGGTGCTCTTAAAACACAAGTATATACTCAACACTCATACATACATACATACATACAGTGCATAATTGTGTTTCAGTTGTTGTTGTTGTTGCTCCAGCACTCATTGGTGATTTATATTTTGCTGATCATCTTGAATTCTTCTTTACCTTTCTCTTTAGAGGACCCAGACGGGCAGATTTGGCATCAACAGCAGCATATGTAAGCCAGAGGGCAGTTGAAGCATGCTGTACAAAACACATGGACTCTCCATACTTGATCTCCGGTGTGCCCATGCCTTCCACATCTCGCTTCTGGATCACTTCAATTTTTTCCTGTAGTTGGAATAAAAAGTGTGTTCTTCATTAAGGCTGGTAAGAATCTCTACACTGCACAATAGAGTGTCAAACGCTTAATAGATTTCTGGCACAGCTGACTTTGCATGACAATTACCTTTGAAATTCGGAAGCAGAAGGCTGACATCTTGGAATTTGCCTTCTCTGGGTCCACCAAAAGCAGTCCTTTCTCTTCATCCAGACAAAGGTATCTGCCTGTTGTTATGTGACGTATCCGAAAAGACTGGCCCCATTTAATGTGACCTCCACTCCAACTGCCAACAGGGACACACTGTAAAGTCACTAAAAGTGAAGGTTTGTAATAATATAACGTTTTTTACACAAGGAATCAAGACACTCACGCGATACGCAGTGGCTCAAGTCTCCATAATGATCGAGCATGGCTGCATACAGCCCCTCCTTCATAATGAGCAACTCTGAAAAAACATGCCATTTAATGGTATGCAGTATGTATCAGGAAATTTGAAGTTGAAAAATTCCAAAATATTTCTGTTAATTTCCAATGGTTACAGTTTATGATAGTACACTATGACAATCAACTTGCAGACACTTGGAAATGTATTCAGAGAGGTAGCACATTACAATGAACATTTCTCAGTTATTCCATCATTATGTGGTACTCTGGAAACTCCTGGGGCTGAGAAACAAGCAATGTAAGCAGAAAAGAATATTTGCATTTTATAACAAGAATAAGGGGTTGTCCTATTCATTAAAAATGTGGCTGCTTGTCAGCCAAACTCAAGTCTCAGGAGTGGAAGAGCTTTCAAGACAGTTCCTACACCATGCATCACCTAAAATGCATGTGCTTTATGATGTAGAGCACATACTGAAAAAGGTATGGTATGCTTCGGAAAATGGTTGAGAATGACAGTGTAAAGCTAAAACAACCAAAATCTATCAGTTCAGTGTTTTAATACTTGATGGCATGTACAGCAATTAAAGATTTTGGTCACCTGCGCTGGTCGTCCCCTTGGTCAGCACCTGGGATTGCTAAACACTCGTCCATGTGACCATGGAACAGCCTGAGCACATACCCTCCAGTCAGAAAACCTATAGGAAAAGAGTCATATTGCTAAGAGAGAGTCCAGTATTATGGACAAAGAGACTTTTTTTTTTTTTTTGTAACAACAAAATTTCAGACCTTCAGCCAGCTCACATCCTGACATCACAGGGGTCATGGTCCACAGCGTTTGCATGAAAGAGGCATCTACCATCAAGTCACCGCTGGCGTAGGACAGATGCTAAAAAAAAGTGCAGGTGATACTATTGGTAGGATTTATTGACAACAAATTGTCAGTTACAGTGAAAGTAAATAAAATCATGGTTACCAGGTATCGCTCTGAAGAAACACTGACAAGAATGAGGTCATCTCCCACCCTGACCTTCTCGCCTTCAGACCTTTGCTTAGAGGCAGGATGGATGGTCCACCAGCAGGCCTCTCCTGTGACGGACAAATAGATTTAGAATACAGAAATCTACATCGGAGTGTGTTGGATATAATGGACAGTAAAGTTGATAGCTACCTGTGGAGTCTTCCTGCAAACCCACATCAAAAGCCAATTTGTCTGTCAGTGAGCGAGAAGTAGTCAAACAGCTCAAGTACTGTAGCATAAAGAGAGGGATAATAACGTAGTGTCGTGAGATGACATGCACTCCAAACAATTTAGAGAATAATAGATTGTGAGGACAACTGCTGCTTAGAGGAGAGGACATGAGCAGTTGCAACAGTAGACACATACTGTACTTGATTGAAAATGTGCTCACCATGCTGGAGTGAGTGTGCTTCAGGAGGATGGCATGTCCGTACAGCAGAGTTCGGTGACCCCCACCTTGTGATGACTGGAAGATTTAATATCTTGTTAATATTAAAATAACGGTAGGGCAAGTCCAAGCATGTGCTTAGAGCAGTAGGTTAGTTAGTTAGTTAGTTATATTTTATTTCTGTGTCATGCCAAACATCTTGGCCCATCCCACATGGGATTACAAGACACCACAAATTCACTTATTCAACAGGAGTGTAAAAAAAGAAAAACATGACCATGTCTTTTGGTTAATTGTAATGTAATTGAAATGTGCAAAACAAAACGAAGTTGCATGATGAACACTGTATGCATAATAACACTAATGAGGTTGTGAAAATTAGCTCCAATTCAGATATGACATGGACTTTTAGTTTCAGGCAGTGACAGGGGAAAATAAGCAAACATACCCATTTGTCCAAATCGACAGCCTAAGGTTGGCAGGTGGGAGAGTGAAGGACCATGTGCCGTCAAGTCAGAAAAGAAACAAAGTGAGTTTCAGTTGAATGAACAATACACATTTAGTACTAATTATTAATACTAGAGGACTAATTCCCCCCTAATTGTGACTTACCTCATCCACAGAAGAGTTGGACAGCATCTCCTGTAATGCCCGCACAGACAGGGACTGCTCCAAAATGAAGCAGCAGATTGCAAGGTCTGGAGGGACAATCTGAAACACAGGACAACTAGTAAACCTAGTGAATAGTAGAAACTCAAATTCTCAAAGAAATTAGATAAAATGCATTAAAGGTGCTCTAAGTGATGTGATGCGTTTTTTAGGCTACAACATTTTTTGTCACATACAGCAAACATCTCCTCACTATCTGCTAGCTGCCTGTCCCCTGAACACACTGTAAAAAAACGCGGCCTCTGTAGACAGCCCAGGCTCCATAAATGGCAACAAAAACAAACTGTGCCAACCGTGTACAGTGTGTTCAGGGGACAGGCAGCTAGCAGATAGTGAGGAAATGTTTGCTGTATGTGACAAAAACTGTTGTAGCCTAAAAAACGCATCACATCACTTAGAGCACCTTTAAGACCCATGTTTTTACTACCTGAGCGTTCGAGGTGGTCTCAAGGAAACACAGACGATTCCCAAATCCTTCACATGACAGACACAGCTTGATCTGCTCCTTAAGAATAGACGCAGTGCACTGCAGCACCACCTGATCATCCTACAAAAACAATACAAGTCTAGTGTGAAATAGGATGAGTTTTCAGGGGGATTTTTGCAGGAAAACATGGGGACAGAGCAAGAGGGATTGACATGCAACAAAGGTCCCCAGCAGGAATTGTCTGAGGGAAACCTGAGATGGAGACCTGGAACAATTAATTAAGTAAAAAACACATAAACTTAAACTTACCGTAAAAAGGTTTTCTATACCAATTCTGATTAACAAAATTGTCAAAAGGAGAACTACATATCTTCTAATGCTACAAAACTTAAATCTTAAAGGAATGCTACACCAATTAACATTGCACTCCTATAACATTGTCAGACTCACAATTAACAGCTAAAACAAAAGTATAAAAAATAGATGCAGCAGAACCAGAGACATCATCTTTTGTTATGTTATGTTTCTTTATTTGAACAGGGACAATGCAAAAAGAACAACAACCTTTAAAAAACAAGGATAAATGTACAATGTCTTTAGCATATTGCTATTTTTGTCTATTCATTCTTCTTCCTTGTCAAAACCTGACGCCTATATTACCCACAATGCAACAAGACTGCCGACAGTTTCATTCAGGTGTTTTATGCTAGTAGTGCCTCAAATGACATCACTTGATGCAATTTGTCAGACTTTGAGCGGCTCCCTCTGGAGCCACAAAAGGCTTTTGACAACTGTTTTCACATATGCTGTACTGTAGTACTCTCCAGGACCTATAAATAGACTTTCATGTGTAAAATGTATGGAGTTTCCCTTTAATGGATTCAGCAAATCTTAGATTGCATTATGCCTTACATTTCATGGGTTAGCCTATTAAACTTGCCATTCATGACTCTGATGGAATCAAAAGGTCAAATCCATATGATGCAAACTCTACTATATTTGTGAAGGGTGACATTACAAGTAAAACTAATTTAGAGGTGGCTACGTACCAAGGACCAGTTAACAAAGGAACACAGAGAGTGTAGATGTCTGACCGTATCTCACCACATACATTATTCAGTTTTGACCACCAAACCTTGAATCAGAGAGACAACATTGAGGCCAACATAAATAACAGAAACTTGAGACTATGCATGAAATAAAATAACCTGCAAAAACAGCTGTTTCCTTACACAACTTTTCTCAACCTTCAGTTGTTTTTGTCCTGTTTATATATTTCTCTGTGCCTGTCACTGGCACAGCTCTAATCTCCCCACCTCTCTGGCTCCAAGACACCAGCCACTCCCCCTCAGATCTCTATTTTAGGCTGTTGCACCTGCTGTTCACACATCCCCTTCTGGAAAGCAACAGATATTTAGGATTTGACTGCCAGGAAATAAATGGCCCACATTGCAGAGATTCAATAGAATTAGTCAGCTTGCTGAGAAGAGGAATATTCAAAATTCACCTCAGCTCAAAACTTCATGCTCAGCTGTTTATGTTTTTTTTTATCTGCAAATGCTTCTGGTTCATGCATACCCATAATCAAGGCACATACCAGTAAGTAACAAATACTATTTTAGCGAAGAGTTCAACATAGTTGTCAATTGTGTGTTTGGGTTAAACTATTGTGTAATTTAATGTAATTCGTGCCTTATACTTGTTTCTGAAGCTGTAAACTGGCAACAAATTCTGCAAAAATAAATATAAAATTTAAAAGAATTTGTATTGTCCATAAGTAAATGTATGCAAGTTTGAAATATTGTAAAAGGGGTGCTGGTGCAGTCTGTTTCCTTTTTATCTATCTCATGTTCTGAACACATGGACTACTCAAATATCTGACTAAACAATAACAATGAAATACCTATCCTGTACAGTAGACATGAAAGTCAAGTCAGTAGTTTCCTAATAATTTACAACAACCATTATATTGAAGTTAAATGCATCTGACAGCAAACTACTAGAGTAAAATTCTACCATAGCATATGACAGAAGTAAGTATCAAGTTTCTGTCATGTTCTGTTCCTAATTTACAGTGTGGACAAGAATGTGTCGACAGGCAGACACACCAACAGACGGACAGGCAGACAGACTGAAAGACAGATGCAACATGACAACATGAGGCTAGCAGCTGGGTATTTATCTCAAATTCCAATGTTTTTGCTAGATTTGCCATGTAAGAACTACTATAGAAAACTGACAACATGTTTTGCATCTAATAATAAACATTTCTAGTACTACTTTAGGAGTAAAATTCCCACATGGACTGAAGTAAGCAGGTGCTGAAATGGGCCAAGCTTTGAACCTGCTAATCCTCACACAGTATATATAGAACTCTGAGTTCAGGGTGAACAGCTATAGACTGACAGTAACTTTATGACACATTGTTAACATATTTTACTTTAGTGCAGTGTTACAAGCCATAAGGCAATGCCAACTGAAATGTGCTTTTTAGATCTAGCTGCTAGATTAAATGTGTAAAAGAAAACATTAGAATTTGAATGAGTTCATACTTGTCAAAATATTACATAAAAGTCTCTTTAAGCAAAAACACAGAGTGCAGTCACACTTCAGGATGCACAACTTATAATCAAGTGGCTACAAGGATCTGAGTTTGAAGTGATACTTATAATGCAGTCTATAGATAATCAGTGTCTGGCTTATGCTAATGGCAGGGATAGAGTTACCAGGGTCTAGAGAAACTCAAGTGACATTATGTGAAACATCTACAATAGCTGAGTATCAACACTGACTATCCAAATAAAGAGTGATACATACAGAAGACAGCTTGCAAGGCCACAATGCCCTTCTGTAGACTTTGGCCCAGAGATCTAAATTGGAAATCTGATAGCTCAGCGGTGAGTAATGCAGCAAAAATAAACTACATTTAAACTTAATATGTTATAACATGTAATGTAAAATCAAAATGTTAAACTTTAAATTTAAACTTTGAAATGTACTGAAACTCCCTAAGCAAGATATTTATATTAAAAATGGATGTTACCTAAATCACAAATTGGGCCTACAGTGAAGAACAAATGTGCTAATTTTCAATTTTGGTGTGGGACATGCACAGTAAGCGGTTTACCAATGTCACGTCATGTGGGTTTACAAATAGTTCGATACAGAACTGTATCGTTAACAGCAGATAATAAGTTATATGCAAGAGATGACCACCATCTGTGCCAGCCATTTATTTCCAAGGAGCAACAAAGTAAGTGCATATTACATGATGTTTGGGCAAATAAATCCCTGAGTAATCACAAATCAAACAATTTAGGTTCGGGACACTGCAACCTGTCAAATGACATTTTTTTCTAAAAATGTTATGGAAATGGGTGGTTATACCTTTTGAGATAAAGGACAAGTCTAAGGAACATAGACTATTGATACAAATACAAATGATAGCAAACTACCCAGAATACTTAAATCATTCCTATGTTCATTCTCTACAAAAGCAAAAAAACAACAGAACCACATATTTAATCTGGAATAACATCAAGCAACAAACATGGTTATATCGACAGGACGTTGTGTCTCTTGTACAATTAAGCCCACTAGTTCATACTACCATTCACTATTAATGAATTATTAGTTCCAGCATTATTTTGTCATCAAATTAGTCTGGCTGCCTCCAATCTTGCTTTAGGATGGATTTGTTTGAATTCCCAAATAGACTAAACTGCCTCTTACACAACCTACTCATAGAAACTGAACTCTGTCTTTCGGTGGATTTTTATTCTAATGAAATGTTAAATTGTCCTAATTGTCATCAAAGTAAATTGATCCCTGTCAAAATGTCATAATACTTTCATGTAACTGTATCTAAATGTTTTTGGTAATCTGTTGCTGTCTATGTATTAACTGTCACCTGGCACCAGAAGATTTCTTATTTGAGACAAAAGCAGTAATATATCAAGAACCCTAAAAGGGTATAAATAGATAACAATGCAGACCAAACCAGCCACCTGTCCTTGGCAATCTGTGCTCAGTCTATGTAAAGAAAGTTACCCAACAGTAAATGTCTATCATCTATTATGAAGCAACAATTCATTACACAAAAGGCCAATTACTGTTCATTATTGACTCAATCCATGTTTTTAATACTTTTTGAGAAGATGCAGACAGCATCACTTACCGTGCGCAGGAACTGAATCTCTTCCTCTCCATCTGCACCTTCTGCCATTCTCCAAAGGCATTAAAAGGAAACCTTGATGAAAATGGGAAAATGTTTATCTCTTAGTTCTGTAACTCCTGCTGCCTAAGACCACCACATAAGGCAGAACAATGTTGGTGAAGGTTTCTGAAGGGCAGTCCTGTGCCTCTCTCTGGCTGTGGTATGAGGGAGAGGGCTTAACTGTTCATTCCTGTTCATTACAGCATCATAAAGAGGTGGAGCAAGCTGACAAAGCTGAACCAGCAATTCAAATGTTCCTGTTAAGGTATCTAGACCATTGTGTTGCACTAAGTTGTTACATTATAAGTTATGGCACTAACATAAGATAATTAAATAGAGATATAATATAACAAATAACTCTCATAATGCCATACATATATTAAATAAGGGACTGTATTAACAGTGTTTTTTCCATTGTAAAACTTCCAGGACATGTGCGAGTATACACATTAAATATACTAATTATATATATATATATATATATATATATATATATATATATATATATATATATATATAGATAGATAGATATTGTGTTGTTCAATGATAAATACTTGTATTTTTATTAACGTTATCTACTTTATCAGTTATTATATGTATTGTTTTTATTTTAAATATATTGTAATAAGACTAAACTAATAAATGAGATATTGTATTATTTTTCAGCATAAAATGCATGTGTGTATGAGAATAAAAACAAACGAATGCTAACGCTAAATGGCTGAAACTAGCCATCCCTGGGAACACTGTCAGCACGGATGACAGCTGTCAGCTGTCTGCTAGCTACATCATGGTCTGCTCCTGCTCTTGACTGTTCAAAGTGAGAAAGTTCGCATAGGCAACGACATGGATGTGCACAACATCTCCTTTTTTCAACTGCTCCTGCTCTTGCTTTAAAATAAGCTCTTGTCTCTCCTGTGCATTATGTGACAATAACGTTATATTGCTACCGTTAGCTCTAACTAATTTTCAACGTTTAGCTAGTTAGCTAGCTAATGTGCGAATGATTTAATGTGTTAAATAAGAATTATATTCTTCTCTGGCCCAAAGTTATGAATAATAATACCAAATGTGCTATATTAATAGTTCTAAACCGTCTCTGATCATACTAAGTACAAAAAGCAAACTGTTAAGAAACGAAGTTATTACGCGTTGTGCATAATTTTACAGTTTTATGTATACATACTTGATGTCCTGTGGAGGGCAGTAAAACGCAGTGAGTGAAACGCGCGGCGGGTTTGTGTCATCCAATTTCAGTAGAAGAAGAAAACGGTACGTCGGTAAAATAGTTCCCCCCTTCAGTTCCAAAACACAAAGCAGTGTCAGGTAAGAGCTATTAGCCGTTTTTAACCAGCAATATCAACGTATTCATAATAAGCAAATTTGCCAAAATATCGAACAGTAATAGTATTTTTGTGTTGAAACCGGAATCCAATTGTTACCTGGCTCTTTTGCTAACTTAGCTGGTAGTTTAGCTCGCAAAGCAGCGCTACGTTAGCTACTGTACAAAGTGGCTAATGTTTTGACATTGGTAAATGCTTGCAAATGTTCATGCACTGAATTACCAGATTATTCTAAAACTCTAAAGCACAACATGGTTTGCAAGAATCACTGAAAGCAAACGCATCGGTTGGCGGCCGTCCACAGATTGAAACGAGGTTTTGTTTGTAACGTTAGCCATGTTTTTTTCTGTGTGAAAGGCTTAAAGCTTGGAGCAGGAGAAGAATGGATGCCCTCACCCACATGCTTACAGACCCTCTCGATCCAAAAGAGGAAAACGATGGACAAATCACAGAGGAATGCATGCTGGGGAACTGTAGATTGAACCTCCCAGAGGACCTACTTGAGGACGTGAGTTATCAGGCGCTCAGTGATAAAATGCTGCTCTTTTCTGCTTTTTACGATTATTCGTGTGTTCAAACACAATGTAGACTATGCATTCATTTTTGCTGTTTACCTTTTTGTTTTCATTAGCCTGACATTTTCTTCTCTGTGATGAGTGAAAGCACCTGGAGTGAAGTACTGTCAGATTCCCAGAGGCAGCACCTTCGTCAGTTTTTGCCACAGTTTCCTGACAACAATGTTGCTGAGCAGGACAGCACCATCGGTGACCTATTCAACAACACAAACTTTAAGTTTGGAAATCCCCTTTATCTTGCACAAAAACAATTCAGAGGTGATTTCCTACTTATCCACTTATTTACCCACCAAAATACAACTTTATCATGCTGAGTACATTTTTGAAGCACTTCCTGATCATGACTCATTATCTCAACCCAGATGGTTACTTCAATCCTGAGGTGGTCAAGTACAGACAATTGTGTGCCAAGTCCCAGAGGAAGCGACAGTTGTACTCCCTTCAGCAATATTACCACAAAATGTTGAAGCACATCCTTGTCTCCAGAAAGGTATTTTTAAAGTTTGAGGTACAAGGCACATGGCCTTTTGCTGTTAGTCTTAATGCTTCTTATTTTTCTAGGAGCTGCTGGAGTTTGCGGTTCACAATGGTCTGGACTTTCCACCAAAAAGAAAGTTACCGACCAAGACTCATGTTGAAATGCGGGAGCCAAGGGTGAGAAGACGATTGAGCCGCATATTAAAGGAGGTCAAAACTGAGTGTGGAGACAGCAATGCTTCAACTGATGATGACGGTCAGTCTGTTCTTTCATCAGCTTAACTGCCGATAATGATACCTTTTTTCTAAGCATTTCTCTAATAATAAGCTTGGGAACACTAATGAGAGTCTTATTGCATAATGCTTGTAGACATATCATCATGGACTCCAGCACCCCAATCACCCCCCTCTCCTACATCCACTGTCTCGCTCAGAGTTCTTCCCAGCCTCTCCACCCAAGACATGAAGACTACTGGTCAGTTATTTTTGCCATATAAGGATGATGTTCCTCAAATGTTTAAATACAGCAAATATAATGTCTAAAGGTGTTTTATTTTTGTTACAGAAAAAATAGAACTAGGGGAGCGGGACTTGAAAGCCATGCTGCAAAACCATCGGGAGAAGAGGAAGCGACAGCCTGTAAGTGGTGTCAGGAGATAAAGACACATATATGGTTTTGTCTTAATTTGTACAGTATATCATTAGTTATTGATTTACTCAGGATCATCCAGACTTGATGACATCTGAGCTCCACCTTGGAGACATACTTTCAAGAGCAAATATTGGTCGGAAGGGGACTGTGCGTAAGTAAAAGTATTATGGTGAATCTTAAACCAAAGTCTTGCTTTCCCTGATTTCATGACATACAGTTGATAGGTTGTATCCTTTCCTTTTTTTCTTGCAGCGCTTTTTGATCTGTCTCTGCCTAAGAAGAAGATAAAGGATGAGAGAAGGAAGAAGAAAATGAGGACAATAAAAGTGGAATCTGAGGATCCCTGTGAAATTCTGGTACCTTCAGACACCCCAACAGCTCCACCAACGAGCATCATCAACTCCCTGCCAGACACACCATCTACTCCACTGCCCAACATCAAGGAGGAGTGAGTCTAGTGACACACTGGTGTCAAAAATTCCTACAGAATAGTGTGTGTATATTGTCACGGCATAACCACAACCTTGGGAAAACTTGATACTATCGTTACTTGTCTAGGGTCTTCCAGAGTTTGGCCATCCGTGCATTTATGAATCTCCACAGATAAGCGCTAGGCTAAAGGTAAGGTGAAATGGGCCTTCCTGTCGCTTCGTTGCCCGGTGCTGCTCCGCTCCGTCACCTGGTCAACCCGCTCTCCGTCCTCCGATGCTGGTTAGCCTCGGTGCCTCATTGACAGTTCATTTGTAGACATTTAAGGACGCGGACAAATAACATTAACACAACTTAATAGGGGGAAAAGGGATCTCTGTCGCGACAATCAGCAACAGCATCTCTTCCTGAAACTCCAATCCTCAAACTGTCATCTCCCGCAGCTGCTCCCAGTCTTCCCCTTTGTAAACTGCCAGTCTCTGTGACCATGTAAGCCCCTCCTACCCAGCCTGACAGCCATGCAGAACAGCCCATAGGAAGATCGTGCCGTGACAATATGTATATTTTCAGTGGGTATCCTGTAATCAAAAACTAATGTAAAGAACCATGCCATTATTGCAGAATTGTAGAAGAGTCTCAGAGCAGCCCGGTTCCAGTTGAAGAAATAGCTATCAGTTTCTTCAGCTTGTTGGAGAGCATCTTAAGGGCAGAAACCCTTAACAGCACTTCACTGGTATGCACTCATTACAGAGTCTCACATACATATTATAAAATTGATCACAGTTCCGACTACACATAAGGCCTACATTGTGATGTTTGTCATTGTGTGTCAGTTAGAGGAGAAAGTTCAAATGTGGCAGTCTTCTCCAGCCAGCTGTCTCAACGTGTGGTTTTCATCTGTCCCATGTTGGTCTGACTTGGTTCTTCAAGCCTTGCAGTTTCTTGCAGGAGAGACTAAAGGTAACTAGCCGTGGTCACGCTGAAATGTTCAGGCTTTATTATCCACCCCATGTTACTCATCTACTGTATGTCATCTTTGTTAATCAGATGGGATGATGGCACTCCCCAGTGGCTTTTCTCCATTTTTGGAATTTGCTGATGACTCTCAGCAGTGGAGGTGGATTGGTAAGAGGAAGCAGCTATTAAAATCCCTGATTAATGCAGTGCTTGGTATTCAGGCTGATTTTATTATTGAGGATTAAAGTCAATCATTTATTTTTAGGCCCCACTCAGGATACAGAGAAGGATCTCAGTGCACTCTGTCAGCTGTGGCTGGACTCCAAAGATTTAGTTATCAAGGTAGTACAATTATTATATTACAGGTACAGTTTCAGCAATGACTCTGCAGTTTGTACTATGCTATGCTACTTTATTTTTGTTTACTATGTTTAACACTGTTTTTTTTATTTGTGACAAAATGTAAACAGGACTTTTCTCTCTTCCACAGACAGAAAATGAAGACATGCAAGAGATGACTTCTCCCACACCGAGAGTGTAAGATTCAGCGATCTATAAGGCATTGCAAATGTGATAAAATCACAAAAATTGTAACTAATTAACTAGCTGATTGACTATAAATTAATTGATTATTGTTTTTTGCGTTGTCGGTAGGACTAAGGATGCCTTTATTACTAACCTAATTTTGTGTATTTTAGATGGCAAATAGTTAATTGCTCAATCAAAAAATCAGTAGTTTAACTATTGATAAAGATAATAGTTATTTGTAGCCTGACATTAACTTAATAAAGCAGTTTGAGTTACAATATTGTGGTTGTTGAAGTTAACAGTGTAATATCTTTAACCAAGCAGCTCAACTGATTATGTGGTGCGGCCCAGTACTGGAGATGAGAGACAAGTCTTTCAAATCCAGGTTTGTTTGTGCTGCTGGAATCTTTTTGTTATTTACAACATTTTGCCTGGACATGAACGTACTAAGTTTTACATACATACTTTTTTTGTTCTATTAGGAGCAGCAGCGATACAACCAGCCACATAAAGCCTTCACTTTTAGGATGCACGGCTTTGAATCTGTGGTGGGGCCTGTTAAAGGGGTGTTTGATAAGGAGATGTCTCTCAACAAAGCCAGGGAGCACACATTGCTCCGCTCAGACCGACCACCATATGTCACCATTCTCTCTCTGGGTTAGGCCTTCTGTTTTACTCTGACTCCTTTGTCAGGCTGTAGAGAATCAGTTTTCAGTGTGTGCAAAGGAAACCAATCAGACACTTCTGACTTCCAACCACTTCCTTCCATAGTGAGGGATGCAGCAGCCAGGTTACCCAATGGAGAAGGAACTAGGGCCGAGATCTGTGAACTTTTGAAAGACTCACAGTTTCTTGCTCCAGATGTCACCAGTGCACAGGTGTGTTATTATATATATATATATATATATATATATATATATATATATATTAGGTGCTGCTCATAAGTATTCATACCCATGCTAAAGTTGACTAAAAAGAGGAATAAAAAAAATCACCTTTTGGAAATTGATCTTAATGCCTTAATTATAAAAAAGGGGAAAAATCCAATCTTTTAAGGACACCAATTTTTTTTGTGAATGAATAATGTATCGTAAATGAATAAATGTTCTTCCTTTAAAATACAGGGGCCATAATTATACATACCCCTATGTTAAATTCCTAAAGAGGAAGGCAGATTCTTTCATGGATCCAGGATACTATGCATCCTGATATTAATTAAAAAAAAATGAATTAAAATAGCCCCACATCATCACATACCCTTCACCATATCTCACAATTGGCATGGTTTTATTGCAGTTAGACTAATAACTGGTTTGATTTGCATTGATATGGATCTTATCTCAGTTAGCTATTAGGCTAACTGAAATAAAACCATGCCATTTTTATTTTTCTGTTGTCATTCAGCTTACTCTGGCAGAGTGACGTGTGTGTACCTTACATTGGCCTCCAGTCTTTAAGTTATTGTCTTCTTTGCCATTTAGGTGAACACAGTTGTCAGTGGGGCTCTGGATAGACTTCACTATGAGAAAGACCCCTGTGTAAAGTATGATATAGGACGCAAGCTCTGGATTTACCTGCACCGCAGTCGCAGTCAAGAGGAGTTTGGTAAGAAACCATTTTCCTGACTTTAGGGTTTAGCTGTTCACCATTTGAAGTTTGTTCAGAAGTGTAAAGATCTCTAATCCTGTAGTTTTTGATTAGAAACAGCCAACAAGGAGCCTTTTTTTCTAGTTTGATTATCCACTATTGTCAGAATAGAAGATTTACTTAATTTCCTAATAACCCCTGTATATCTGCTTGATAGATATAATTCTAATAATTTGTGTGGTTTTAAACTATGGATGTGTAGAATTAGAATATGTTCAACCTTTTATTCCTTTATCCTTCTATCACCTTGTTCTTTACCATAGTGGGATTGCACTCCCATGGAGATGAGCAAAGTGTCTCATAGTATATGCTCCTTGTATTTAGGATTTGGAAAAATGTTAATTTCCATGTTTGTTTCTTTCATCCAGAGAGGATCCACCAGGCTCAAGCTGCTGCTGCAAAAGCAAGAAAAGCCCTACAGCAGAAACCTAAACCTGCATCTAAGCCTGTGAGTCCACTGCCTCCATTTGACTGCAGAAACTACACTTAGCTGCACACAATGTAAAACATACACTATTTACTGTGTGGAAAACACTTTGGAAGTTGCGCTACTGTAGTGGAAGTTATTGTTTTCCCACTTAGAGTTCTAAGTTGTTGTTTATCAGTGTCTGAGAGCAACGTGTTGGTTAAGAATCTCCTGTTAATATTTTAGAAGTCCGGAAGTAAAGATGGAAGCAGTAAAACCACGGGATGTCTGGAGGCAGGACAGGATATAGGCTCCAGTCCCATGTCACCAACCCCAACAACACCTACCCCAAACACACCTGGAACCCCTATGTCGCCCTTACCCTGCACAACCACCACGCCAACAAAGACCGGAGTCCCGGATACAATCAAAACCAGCACAGGGTCAGTGTGACACAAGAGTTGTTCTTATTAATATTGTGTAATATCTGTGTAATTTGAAATAGGCTTTTCTCCTCTCTTGCCCCATCTCGCTCTCCCAGTGTTCTTCTTGTGTCCCCTCCCTCGTTGCCCCAGCTGGGAACCATCTTACCCACCAGTCAGGCTTGTCCACCAGTTTCACAGCCAGTCACATCCCAACACGCGGCTCGGATAGTGAGTCACCTGGCGGCAGGCTCCCTCCCTCAGGTGCGGGTTGTTTCCACTCAGCCTGGTCTGGTTTCTTCGGTAGGAGGTCAGCAGGCCACGCTGGTACATCAGACCCCTCACCAGATCAGGATGCCGGTGTCAATGTCAGCCAAGAGCATTTCACAGGTAATCAGATGAAGAGCTGTGTTTGTTGTTTTTGCATATTGCAAATGCATAATAATTCTGTCTGTGTTTATTATCTATATCAATAGGCAGTGGTTTCTGTGCCTCTGAGGAGTCAGTCTGCCAGTAGTCCAGTCCAGGTGCCGACCACCCTGTCTGTGTCTGCTGTAGCTGTGGCCAAACCTCAAGCCAGATCACCTGGTAGCCCGGCTAACAACCCTGTTTCCCCTGCTATGCTGCAAGGAGTCACCAGCCCGAATATCAAACAGGTGAACCAGTCTGTTTCAACTGGGATATTTGGCCAGTTAGGCTTTCCTGAAGTGTCTTTCCTGTAAGAATGTCTCCACCAGACTGGAAGGTGGTTGTTGCACAGATTTAAAATGTGTAGAGGTAGCCATGCCGTCAAACTACAAAAAGCTATTTACAAGTAGATAAGAGATAGACAAATTGTACTCCTTAAATACTCAATGCCAAATTTTAAAGGAACACGCCGACTTATTGTGAATTTAGCTTATTCACCGTAACCCCCAGAGTTAGACAAGTCGATGCATACCATTCTCATCTCCGTGCGTGCTGTAAGGCTGTCTGACGGCTCCAGCGGCATCAGCCCATCACAGAACATGCAGGTGAATGGTTCCAGCAATCCTACTGCTCGAATAAGTGACAAAATAACGTGTTCCTATTTACATGTTGTGATTTATAGAGTGACAGCGTGTACAAAAATGAGACACAGCCATCTTCTAACCGTAAACAAACCAGGAACTATATTCTTAGGTGGAAGAATATAGTACTTGGGCGGAGTGATATGCTCGCAGCAAGCCTGTCTGAGAATATAGTTCCCGGTTTGTTTACTGTTAGAAGATGGCTGTGTCTCATGTTACCTTGTTTTTTGTACACGCTGGGACTATACAAATCACAACATGTAAATAGGAACATGTTGGCGTTATTTTGTTACTTTTGTCACAATTGGGAGCAGTAGGCTAGTTGGAACCAGTTACCTGCAGGATCTATGCTAGGCTAAGCTAATGCTGGAACCGTCAGGCAGCGTTACAGCACGCACGGAGATGAGAAGGGTATGTATTGACTTGTCTTACTCTGGGGGTTACGGTGAATTAGCTAAATTCCCAATAAGTCGGCGTGTTCCTTTAATGAATAAGTAACTTAGACATACTTAAAAGTACAAGGGCAGAAATAAGTCTTTCAGTTCCGTTTGGTTCAACCTCTGTCCTGCATAGGAAATCTGGCCTCAACAGAAAAAAGTCTTCAGGTTATGGAGCTGACTATAATAGTAAAAATCTCTATCCTTTAAATAAGTAACAAATGTCATTTGCCATGTTAATGATCACAAGATTTATCTTTTGGTATGTTAAATTTCTTTTCTTTTAAGGTGTCCATCACAGGCCAATTGGGAATGAAGACCGGAGGAGCAGGAATTCCAATAACGGCTACAAATCTGCGCATCCAGGGTAAAGATGTCTTACGTCTTCCACCGTCCTCCATCACCACAGACGCAAAAGGCCAGACGGTGCTGCGGATCACTCCAGATATGATGGCAACTCTTGCCAAATCCCCAGTTGCAACTGTCAAACTCACCCCTGATTTCCTTAGCAGTGCCACTACAGGCAGCAAGAGCATATCAGCAACTCTCCATGTGACACCGCCCCACCCTTCACCTTCCTCTGCCTCCAGTGCTACATCCTGCACAGGGGAAGTACAGACCACCAAAGCAGGCCCTGTTACCACTAACTTGTTAAAGGCTGCAGGAGACACAGCAATACGTCTGATGCCCACGTTGGCTGTCACCATGGCTGACCAAAAATGTAGGACCTTCTCCAGCGTGACCTCCCCTGACAAGAGTGGTGCCACCATTCGTATAATGCCAGGCCTTGGTGTTATTCCACAGAAACAGGGTCAGACCATCACGATGACAACCACCACCGGCAGTAAAACACTCACAGCGTCTACATGTGCTAATATCGTGACCATGGCTGCCAGTGTTGTGGCTGGTGCTAAGGGGATCACAGTGGCTCCTGGAGTCTCGTGCTCACCTCTGACACTAGGAACTGCTACAGCCACTGTGCGGCAGGTCCCAGCTACAGTGGTTACCACACAAACGGTAAGGAAATGATTGTTTCTCTATATATTTTAAGGAAATGGCAAGTTTTTTTGTTAAGTTTTGGCAATCATTCCCTTCGGATAAGGTATGTTATTTAATATGATTACAGATATGGTACACCAGAAATCCTAAATATTCCTAAACCATTATATCATATAATAAGTGTTATATTGTAATGCAGGTTCAACCAAGTGTTTTTCACTCGCCTAGGTCATGGGATATAAAGTAGTAAAAAGTCAAACAACTCAAGATATGATTTTGATGTGATCTGAGATGAGATAACAGATAGAAATGGCTAAGCACAAATCTTTTTATTTTTCTCCCAAAGATAAAAGGGAAATGAAATGTGTTTATAAGTGATCATTTAAGTTGCAGTTGGATGTGCTACATTTACATGTACTAAAAGTGCTATATAAAAAAAATAAAAAAAATCAGATTGATTTAAATTACAGTATTCTTCTTGACAAATGCCTCTCTGTTAATAGTTGATTTATTAATTTGCATAGTTTTCTCATGAAATAATCCATCAATGAGGAACTTACTTAAGTCTAGGAAATCAATTCTGAAAGTTCCATGACTCAAGAACAATCCTCTTCTTTTGACAACACTGTAGGGAAAGTTACCCGCACGGATAACTGTGCCTCTCTCTGTCCTGAACCAACCACTGAAGAGCAAAAGTGTTGTGACCACACCAATTGTGAAAGGAAGCCTTAACACAAAGTGAGTCTCATCATCTGCACTTTCTCTTTTTTTAGACATTTTCCAGATAAAATGAATAGAAAATTTGATTGTAAAGATAAAATGTAAAATGAGTTGTAAAGATTGTATTATTTAGGTATTTTATTTATTTTATTTCATGTGCTGTGAGATTCAATGCTTTGAGGTTTAAGCTCTATTGGGCCTTCATCATCAGGTGAAGGCAACTACCTTGCAACTATTGTTTATATTTAGTTTACATTGTAGTGGCAGAAGCATACATTTTGGATTCTCTTAAATATATTTATTTATTGTATTATGTATTGTCTTTTTTTCTATACATGGTCCTTCTCTACAGCTGTTAGTTGGGCTGGTGACCTGTTTTTGTTCATTTCCTCTCTTTTCTTAGCAGTATCAGCAGTCTGGGCAGGAACATCATCCTAACCACCATGCCTGCTGGCACCAAGCTGATCGCAGGGAACAAACCGGTCAGCTTTGTCACAGCACAGCAGTTCCAGCAGCTTCAGCAGCAAGGACAGGCCACCCAGGTTAGCTTAAATTACACTTTTTTGGTGTTGCAAATGATAAGGTATTTCATAGTGAAACCTGTTCAGTCAAACCAGCTGCTTTATGGTCCAGTTAAATAAACACAGAGCATCTTAAGGCTAACTATCTGTCTTTCTCCTTTTTAGGTTCGCATCCAGACGGTCCAGGCGCAGCAGCTTCAGCAGCACATGGCAACAGGCTCCCCGAAATCGGTGTCCACAGTCGTAGTCACAACAGCACCTTCACCCAAATGTGCCCCCGATCCCCCACCTGCACCTAAACAGTGATCCTATCTTGTCAGTCAGCAATGAATCGTAGGTCCACTGTACAATATATACATGACTGTATTCAACTGTTGGAGTACTTTTTTGTTCTCAAGCTTTTTCAGGATCATTTGGCTTGTTACTACTCTTGCATGTGTATTCATAACATTGTTATTACAGTGTACAACATGC
The DNA here is from genome assembly GCF_004354835.1 of Perca flavescens. Lineage (NCBI taxonomy): Eukaryota > Metazoa > Chordata > Actinopteri > Perciformes > Percidae > Perca > Perca flavescens. The sequence continues at coordinate 15,345,348 of NC_041343.1, forward strand.
CTTTATTTGTTTTCCATTCGGATGATACCCACATAGCCAGAAACCTAATACTTTTCTGTAAATGCTATGGGCTTGTGTTCAGATTGACACTCTCTGTTGGAGGGTGTTGGTCTGTGCAAAGTTACCACTATCACCAGTATATTGAAAATTGTCATTATTCCTCAACTACATTCCATCTCCTAAATTATATTCTCCACATCGTTATAGTCAAAATATTAAACTATGTAAAACAGCTCACCAGGCTGTTGACAGCTACAACCATTTTCTGGCAGGTTGCAGTCTTACTATAGAAATTCAGATTTACTTTTTTCTTTCAGTGGCTTACAAACTTTCAAAAGACCATTTGCTCTGTTGATATTTTACCTAAATACAACCTCAAATCATAACTCATTAAATCATATTAAACTACAAATTCAACTTTCTATATGATTGGTCAACTTTCTCTGACTGTCAATAGGATATTCTCTTTTCACTTCTTTAAATGTTTGATGTAATGTATGTTTAGCAAACGTGAAATGAGTAAAACTTAAGTCTGTGATTTATTTGAATGTTGTGACTTGTTAATTTTTGTTTTAATATATTTTTTTGTCCTATTATTAGGTGTTATATTTAATTTAATAAGCCATACTCTCGAGCCATACATTTCAGATTACAATTTATGTAACGTGTACTTTTGTGTTTTTAAAATACGTTAACAGACTATTACAACAGATCATATTTTAACAGGTGTTTTTTTTTTTTTTTTTTTTTTTACAAAACAGCAGACTTGGGGCGTTTTCACACCTATAGTTCATTAACTCTGGTCCAAATCAGTTGATGAGTTTTTTAACTTGGAGCGTTTTCCCCTTGGTTTGGTTTCACACAGAGAAAAATCAAAGCAAACCAAAAGGCATCACTACAAACCAACTACATGGTACAAACCAGCTCATTTCATTTAAATAATTTTCCAGACATTGTTTCACGAACAGCGTTACTATGTCTGCTCTGCTCACCGGGACTTCACTCTGCCGGTGTCTGTCTCCAACTTTAGCGGGGGCTGGTTTGACCACAGAGACATGCACTTGACTGCAGTATATTTTGGTGAGAGAAATATTGCAAGCTGCTACTGTTTGCATTCTCTGCCGCATCGCAGATTGTAAAGCACACGTGACTACAGGAACCGTTTTACTCAAACTTGAGGAGTACCTGGTAAGTGGGTCGGATCACATTCTCACTACAAACTAACCGTATCAAAGCGTACCAGAGTTGGTTTGTAACTGTAGGTTACAAATTTTGGATTTTGAGAGACTTGTTCTAAAGGTAACAAGTTTATAAAGGCAATATAGCCAGTTTCATTCTTTGTTGTGGCTGATTGTCTCTGCGTTGGCAGGCAGACAAGCTCCTTATTGCTGCATTCCAGTAGTGGTTTAACATGTTTTTGTTAGATTTCCTTGGAAGTTTCCATTCTGAAACATGTATAGGGAGTGGATAGTTACAACCACCCAAATGCGATTGCTTTGTTCACACCTGCCCAAACAAACTGCACCAAGGGGGTAAAAGCTCCAGGGTTCGACTCAACCGAACTAAACAAGGCAGGTTAAAAAAAACACCCTTAGTCTCATGGACCAAAACTAATCGAATGTAAGTAAAATTTTAAAGAACCATAATCATGCATTCACTCTTCATCCGACTCTTCAAGCAAAGCTTTCTGGGAGCTTGCTTTGGAGGATGTACTTCGCATTCCAATCTCTATGTCCAGTCCCCTTCCTGAGAACCGCTTCACTGTGCTATTGGAACAAGAAAAAAAAGACTTTAGCAAATGCATGAACAACATTAAGATTACACATCTCTAGCCTACTCAGAGTTAACTGATGGTGTTGATATGTTCAAGTGTTCCTACAAGCAGTATCTTGAATGGAAAGTCACATTTCCAAATGTTTTCAGAACAGCCAAACCAAGGCCTCAGTTTTGACCACTATTGGTAGTGCAGAGCCGTTTTTTAAATTTATGTGTGCATCTCCTGGGGCCTGTTTCACAAAACCAAGATAAGGGATTAAGCCGGGATTTCCTGGTTATCCTGGATGAATTTAGCCTTGACTCGGTTTCACGAAAGCAGAGGCACATAAATCACCATGGAGATTTATTCTGTGCAGCTAGCCTGGTCCTGACCAGGCTAACAGCCAGGATTTATTTAATCCTGGAACCTTTTCTGTTCACTCAGCAGTGGTTTTACCCTTTTGTTATCAGCCTGGATTAAAATAGAACAGGTGCATATTGCTGTTCATTTAAGTACTGTTATTATTTAAAGTTGCGACCATTATTTTTTTTTATAATTATAAATTTGTCATTGTTACTGTTATATTGCTGTATGAAGACTGCTGTTCATATTGTTGTAAGAAGTTTGATGAATATATTATGGAAGTTGTTGAGATAATTAGAAAAGGCTGATAAAATTTCAAATGAGTTTTAAATGAAGTCTGTTACTAAGGGCAATACATACAATGCTGTACATTTCTATAGTTCCCAATGCACCTTAAATTATTTTAGTGTATCATTTCTTTTTTTTTCTTTAACAATAAGGATCATGTTTGTTCTGCTTCCATGTGCATTGTATTTGGCATTCTTAGCACACAATTTGTGTTGTCCAGTAAACTGGGACTATAATTTGGGAGGATTGTATAATTTTAAGAACATATTCTTATTGTACAATCCTCCCAAATTATAGTCTTAGTTCACTGGACCAGTAACTATCTAGTGATGTAGGCTACTGTACATTCATGTAACAACAGGGAGAGGACACCTTAATGGTTTTTGACCTTATATTTTGCCTGGGGGGAAATAACTGATGAATATACTCTGTTCCATTCATGTTTATAGTGTGCATGGAATTTATCACTTTATTATCTTTATAGTTTCTAGATTTTACAGTGCAATTTCTTCAGTGTCTTTATTTTCTGTGTCCATATATACCAGGGAGCAAGGCATATAATATGTAGAGAAGGAAACTCGTCCTCTATAAAAAATTAAAAAACGCGAGAAAAAGCGTGACAGATAATAGCGGACAGACTAAATGATAGTCTAAAAATATACATTTATGAACTACTGCTCTTAAATGAAACCATTCAATGTGTCACTTGTCATTTGCAAAAACGAACACCTGTACACTTTGCATTAAAAGCGAGTAGTGGAAGTTAATATGACTTAGGAAATTAATATTTTAGCCAATGAGAGAGAGGGAGGAACAGAGTGAAAGAGATATTTACGCTTCATATTCTAGCGTTATAGAAAATGGATCTTCATGGTAAATTTCCTGAGTAACATTATCTTCTGCTTACTTTTAAGGCAAAGCGTACAATTGTTAATTTGTGCAAATGATTAGTAGCCTCATCATTGAATGGTCTGATTATGACGGTTTCCATTCAGAGCAGTGGTCAGTTAATGTAGATATTTAGGCTGCTTACGCATTCAGTCGGTCCGTGATCGTCTGCTGCGCTTTCTCTCGCTGTTTCAGTACAGCGGCCGTGTTATTTTCTTTTTATTCAAATAATGTGTTTCACGTCATCATACTTCCACAAGAAGCTGCTGCTCACTCTGTATAAAGTAGCCTATGTACAATGCGTGTTCTCCATTTTGGCATCAGTAAATCTGTGCTCGACCTCGCGGTCTTTTGAGGAAATCCGTGGACGCGCATCCATCTGAATTAGTTCAGCCTGGCTCGACCTAGTCGCTCCTTCTCAGCCTGGCTTGGCCTTCGTGAAACGCACCAAGCCAGGATGCACAGATTAGACTAGGTCAATCCTCGCTTTATCAGTTATCCTGGATTTATATATTCTGCTTTTGTGAAACAGGCCCCTGTTCTACTAGTTTGTACACAAGCAAGCAAAATCATGTATAGTATAATAGTAATGTGAAACATTTCTGCTGACTGCCGAGGGCAATAAAACACTCATTCAACGTGTTTAGCAGGTCTTAGGGATACAGCGTATTATGGTAAGACGTTAAATGTTGAATGCAAACAAAACCAAAAACTTCACAGGGGTGTGGCCGGGTTGGATCAGTGTGTAGAGCGGGCGCACAATTACTGAGAGGTTTATGCCTTGACGCAGAGGTCCAGGGTTCAAATCCGATCTGTGACAATTTCCTACATGTCTTCCCCTTTCTCACCTAGCTGTCCTGTCAAATTAAAGGCGGAAAAGCCCCCAAAAAAATAATCTTCACAGGGTACTTTACAATGCAGGTTCAGAGACTGGAATAAAAAAAACTCCTGCTATTTTCTCTTCAAAGAAAGCTATAACTAAAAGTCTCTAACACTGCTTAAGAAATCATTATTTGATCCGATTTCTTCATCTTGAATTTGTTTAATACAGTACAATAATGCAGGAAAGCGCTTAGATAACCTAGACCAGAGGTTCCCAAATGTTTTGGCAAGTAGACACTTCAATTTATTTGTCTATTTAGTATGTGTTGCATGCTCACTGGCTGGTAGCACCGCAAAGGATTTTGAGAGACTTATTATAAAGGCAACAAGTTTATGAAGGCAATATAGCCCATTTCATTTTTTGTTTTGGCTGATTGTCTCTGCATTGGCAGGCTGACAAGCTCATTATTGCTGCATTCCAGTAGTGGTTTAACATGTTTTCGTTACAATTCCTTGGAAGTTTCCATTCTGAAACCTGTATAGAGAAAGGATACTTACAACCAAACCACAGAGGAGATGCAGGTGACTAAAAGCAGTGCCACAGCTATGTGCCAGCAGAAGCACATAGTAATGAACATGAGATTGTCATGCAGTTTCAGGTCCCACTCCGGTCCACTTAATGGATAAAGTACAAATCCAATCTGAAATGACAAATAGTATAATAGTATATATTAAATAAATGAGCCAACTGCCTGTGATGTTAAGCAAAATGTTCTGTTAAATGAAAAGGTAATTACAAAACAGAAAAAGGTCTGAGGTCAGTGTAATGGATTTGCATGTCTCCACAAGGTGGAACTAATTTGTTACTGAAAAGCATACAGGATTTTTTTTTATCTATTGGCTGTCTAGAGGAAAGTCTAGAAAGTATCCACACGTTGTAGTAAATGGACTTAAACGGTCAAAAACACTGCCATGGTCCTTTAAGTATTCCTTGGTTTTGAATCGAGTATAGTGTATACAGTACATTGGTACTGTGTGGTACCAATTGTTGGTGGCTTTGAAAGTTCAAGAAATGTTTATGGGCATATTCACACTGATCCACACTTTACGACATTCTCAGTGTCTCTTGCTAATCACCTCATAGAACCACGAGCCTTGCAGGATGAACAGGCATGCTCTTAACAGCTCCAAAATAATGTTGTCTCTTATGAACACCTCCAACATGGTGCTGGCCGATCCACTGAACACAGGCACGAGCAGCAGGGAGTGGATGTGAGCGTCCAGAGGGGCCCGATTGTGAAGGTGGTGATAAAACAGAAACCCTGGATGATATGGGAGAGTCAAACTCAAAACTCAAATACACACCAGTGTGACATATTTGTGATGTAAAGGAAAAGTGTAAAACTAAAACCTAAAGCTTACCTTCAACAAAAAGAGCCACGGCGAGTGCAAGGCGGTCAACACCAGCTGGCACCAGTTTGGATGCACTACTGGCAACCAGTGCTATTCCACAGATCCCAAAGAACAGATACATTGTGCCGTGCTGCCAGTTCATCAGCTTGACCCATGAATTGTTCTCTTTGTCGTAGAGATGGGCATGTGGCCCATCCACCACAAACTGTTCAATCATAATACCTGGGGACAGGACAACATCAGACAAATGAGATGAGTTAAGAGCAGGTTTAGAGAATTTGGAGTGTGGAGATGATTGAGAGGAAAACTAACCAACAAATGAACCAAAGATTATAAATCCTCCCTCCAAGAAGTCCATTTTTTTCAAGAAAGGGGGCATTATGTGTCTTCCTTTAGGCTGACTTGTCCTCCAGTAGTGTTGGAGAACGTGTTTCACGGTTAGCCAAAAGCCAAGCAACAGGAAAAAAGAGCCAGGAATGGCATGTCCTCCAAAGTTGGCCATTGTTAGGCCTGAAAACATAAAAAAAACACATCTTAGTAATAAATAAGATACATTTGATAGAAACACATCAAATTTTTAGCTCAATGCTGTTATTCCTTTGAATTAACTTTGAGGTTAAAGTACAAATTCGTAGCATTGTTTTTTGGGGTTTTGAGCAATGTAAATGATTACATGCAATACAGTGTCAATAAACGGAAAAATATACCCACAATAAAATAACCCATAATCACGGGATGGTAGGTTATTGCAAAGTAAATGTCATATTTGATGCTCATCGGCCCGAAATACCTCACAAAGAAAAGAACACCGATAACTTCGGTGTCACTGTGAACAACTCCACCCTGTCTCCATCCCCACACATCCGTAACCTGGGAGTCATCTTCGACAGCAACCTCACTTTTGGAAACCACTAGGGCTACCACCTCTTAGTCGATTAGTCGACTAATCAGTCATTTTGCTCTTAGTAGACTAAGATTTCTTTAGTCGATTAGTCATTTTTTATGCTTATTCATGCTTAATTACTAATTTCCAAGAAACTTATGAGCACATTTATGGTAAACACAAGATTTAAAGTGGTGCTTTTGCAAGATTAATTGTGGAGAAACTCAGTTTTACAGATGGTTAATTAACTACATTTATATTGTGCTTTTCTAGTCTTAACCACCTCTCAAAGCGCACAGCTCTGTCAATTAAATCAACTAATCGATTAGTCGACAAAATTGTATAAGTGTTAGTCGACTAAGAATTTCTTTAGTCGAGGACAGCCCTAGAAACCACATCAACCAAATAACCAGAACTTCCTTCTTTCACCTCAAAAATGCATCTCCGCCCATCACTCACCTTCTCTGCTGCCAAAACTTTGATTCACGCCTTCATCACTTCCAGAATTGACTACTGCAACAACATCCTCTATGGTTCACCTGCAAAAGCCTTAAATAAACTCCAAATACATCCAAAACTCTGCTGCCCGTCTCCTCACCCGCACCTGTTCCCGTGACCACATCACTCCCGTCCTTCAGAACCTCCACTGGCTCCCTGTTTTCCCAACATCTCCTCACCCACAAAGCCCTCCATTACCAGGCCCTACCTTATTTGCCTTGCAAAAATGAAATTCTGATCTAACAGAGCTGTTCGGTAAATGAACAGGTTGGCCACCTGAAGGCACTAAAGCAATTTGTATCTCTTTATTATAAACTGGTCGCACTAACAACTCAAGAGATGCTGATCAAATATGAAAAGCTGAGTAATGTGCTTTCAATATGTTGCCACTGGCCTATTTCTGTGAATTAAAAATGTAGCATGGTCACTCTTAAGGTGGCAAATTAGGGCTTTTTTTGTGTTCTTGGCTTCATCAATGCTTTTAAAGTTGACCATTTGTAACTTCTTCTAGTTATCCTCAATGTCAGAAGGCATAAGGCACCAGTTTTTTTGATACCCACACGTTTAGTTTGACAAGTTTTTCTGGACTGGCCGTGTTTGATTTGATGATACTGTAAGTTAGTTGTCACAAAACAGTCCCTCTATAGTTACTAAATGTGAAAATGAGCCTTTCCTATCATACTTGTAATAGATGGCTAACAGAATGTACATACCTTATTCTCTACTGCTAACTCCCAAAGACTTTGGAAACCTGAATCCTGGCAGCTGTTAAAATGAGAGCCCTCTGGTCTGAGCAAACTGTGCACACCTGTTGTGTGTACTTGTAACCTGCGTTGAGTCATCACATAGCCCCACCCATCATTTGCATTAGTTTCTGTGAACAAAGGACATCCTCCTGGGAAACAGCTGTGACATTCAGGCAGAAAAACAATACCTGACTAAAGATCATGTTGTTTATTCGGGAAAAAAAGAAAGAAAAATATTTACTTCAACACGTGTCCTTGTCACATTAATGTGAGACTATTTTCTTCATGCAGAGAAAATGTGATCTAGAGCAAATATAGTAGAGCACACCAAACTGTGTGAACAACAAATCTTATCATTTATTTTGCCTTTGAATACCTTAAAATTAGTCAGTCTAAAACAGTATTGCCAAAATGAGAACTTTGCTACAATTGAGTTAATATATAAGCTCAGATACAATCTGTGTACAGAAGGAGAGGCAGCAGTGCTGGCCTGTTCAAATGAACTTTGCACCCACTTTTGAAAAATCTTTATTGCCGTCATTATCATGTCCAAATGATGATCATTTCTCAGGTTTCTCAAAAAAACTGAAATGAAATTCATGCATTAAAATAGCAAATGTAAAGTGTTAATGCATAGATGTGGGGGTTATAGTATTACACAGAATAATTTTTTCTCTCGAAACGGGTTCTCAGAAGAAGGTACTGGTGTCACCAGGGGGTCCTCTTTGGCATGAGCTTCACAGTAGGCCATCAGCTCAGCTGCTGCTTTGGATATCTGTATAAAAGGTTGTTAGTCAAAAATGAAAGTGTAGGATAAAAAATATTTTAAATTCATTTATTCCTTATTTATTTTTTACCGTTGAATCAAAGACTTCCTGCTTCAATTACAAGTGTGAAACTGATATCAGTTATGGAAAGGTTATGAAATTTAATTTGATTGGAGGTTGGGGTCAGATGTATCACAAAAAATGGTATCTGTTAAAAATTGACTGCTTTTCAGCAAGTTAAAGTTTAAAAACAGATGTAAATTTTAAAAAAAAACATAAAATTAAATATCTTTTGAGACAGAAAAGTGAAATGAGCATTTTTATTCATTCATTAAAACACAAGACATGTTGCCATACTTAACAATCTAAAGCGAGCTGTAAACTTTTACATTATCATTGGTTGTGTACTTCCATAATGTGCTGACTCACCATCATCCTCTCTATGTTGACTTCCAGTTTCAGTTGTTCTACCGTCTTTCGAGCATCTGCAATCTTGGCCATGTTGTTTGACATCCTACTTTCCCACTAAAGTCAGTAAGCCTGCAGGAAACCATCAAATGTTAAGTTATCAGACATGAAATAACAGTGCCAGTTATAGGTGTGCCATGGTTAAAGCCAGTTTCAATTTGCTTGTTAATTCTGCTCCCTGGGTCTCAGCTGCAAGTGGCACAGGGAGGGTCTCAAAGGAGGAGGGCAGCTTCCCCGGGGGAGGGCATCCGCTAGCTGTAAATACACCTAACATTAACATTAACTTTTTGCTCTTTCAAAATAGGTTTATCATAAACTGCAGATGTAGAGAGTTATAATCAATGTTTTTAATCTGCTACTAATCTGTTGCTCAGGGGCTCCTGTAGACTGATGCAAGAGATCATTGCTTTTAGAGAGCAGTAAATGAAAACCATCATTGGTCAACAACAAAAGGCACTTTATTTATTGTGTCAGTGTCTGTGGGTGTGAAATTAATTTGTCAATTCTATCAATACAAATGATTTCTACATACTGATATAATTAATACTTGGAGACACATACATGTAGATGTATATGGTCTGGCATGAGCTCTTTCCATTTTAATCTGTACAAAAATAGACTTTTTTCAAGATTTATTCTAACTCATAATAATCACTCACCAGACCAACAGCAACCGGCTCCTGGAATGAAGGTCTGCTTGTCTTCAACGGGGTCCCCCGCTCCAATTTAGAGTAACAAATGAAGTGAGATTAATGGCAAAGATGAGGAGAAAGACTTCAATACGTTCCCTCCTTCAAATAACTAGCTGTGGTTCTGCCCCCAGGATTGGCTCAGAACAGCAGTTAAAGGCAACATGTGGTGTGACCTTCATCTCTAGAGTCCCTATCACTTGCTTACCTGAGATGATAGAGGAGCATGTGTTGCAATATGGAACATTAAATATAGGTTTTGTTTTAAAGAGCCTAAATGCCTAAATAGGGATTATATTTAAATAGCTAATAGTTTATTATAATGAGATGAAAAAAACACCTGTTTTTCTGCATAACACCTGACCTGACAGCAACATAAAAATGCATTAGATTATAATAAGGAAGCTCTCAAGAGAATATGTTGTTTCCTATGACTTTAATTGTTTTCCTATTTGTAATTCATTCTCAGACAAAATCGATAATACATATATTTACCGAGTGCATTCATTTTAGGCGCATTGGGAAGGAGCAATCAATAATGAGTAATCAGTATTCATTATCTGCCACAATTTAATGTTAGAATAAATTAAAAAAAGTCGTCCAAATGTCATCAACATTAATTTCAGTTTCAAGTGCTTTTACAGTGTAACACATTATTACGCCTTCAGCAAACATGTTGATTTTGTATTTTATGATTTTATCTGTAGGTCAGATGTAACCTGTGGGTGTTTATCTGACAAAGTTACATGGAACATTGTGCAGATTTACAGTATAGCAGTAGTAAGGAATGACTCTAAATGCACAATGATTCACAGGTAATAATGCAACATTTCAAGAGGGTCTTATCAAGCTCGAAAAAAAAATGTAATTTTTTCCTACAATAAATGCACAGGATCACTGGATAGCATGCAATAACCTTTATCTGACACTAACTTTGCAAGGTAAGTGATTGAGTTTTTGTCAAAGTGTGAGTTTTCTTAGACTTACAGTATGTGACTCATGCCTATCCTCTACAAGGTTTCCAGTCTTTCCTGTAGAGCTGACAGTTATTCCACACAGCAGCAGGGGGCGAAGAGGCAGTGCTATGGAGTTAAATGTCAAGTGCCTCATTAACATTTGATTCCCTGTAGTAATTGGTCTCTCTCTGTGGAAGATACTGGACCGTATGAGTAGAAAGAGCCGCTGTTTCATCTAACCAACCTCTGTCACAAAGTCAGTCATTAATTTGTCCAGTGTTATGTTGCATAACCCAAGCAGGGACTGTTCAGATTCTGTGGTCCTACTTAGTAACAACTCAATATTGTTTCCTATGCCTGACAAGTATAAACTCTTTCCATCCATCCAGTCAGCCAACCAGCATGTCTCCTCTCTCATATTGTTCATTAATGACACAAGCTACATCATAGGATCGTTGAAACCAGAGAGGAGGGCCGAGTGCCTGCATATACCATCAACACTTGTGTACACATGTTTAATGTTGACATTTACAGATCTGTCTTTGGGTATACTTTATTTCCTTATGAGTAGATCTACATAACACAAAAGAAATACTCTGGTGTAAGTGGTTTATAAATAGAAATTATGTATTCTGGTATAATTTAAGAATAGCAAATACTCCCTCTTGTGTAGACCATTGACTACAACTCAGGGGGCTTGGAAAAGTCATGTCTCAATTAAAACAATTAATTTTGTTATTACAGAGACATAAATAAATGTTTTTTTTTAACATGTTATGATACAGTAAAACCATTGGGAAAAAATAAATACATATAAGAATGTGTATTGTATTTCACTTTATTTCTTTTTTTTGGCATTTTCAATCTTTTATCTAGCTATAGTAAGCTATGCAATTTGCTACAGTGCATTTGCAATACCTGTACAGCAGTTTCATTTTTCCAATGCATGATTGCTATGCTAGATATGATTCATAACTTAATTGTATGACAACAAGTATCTAACGTTAACTGGTTAGGTTTTTCAAGTGGCATCAAATATCTTCCCTACATTTAGGCTCAAAGGCAAAAAAAAAGAAAAAAAAAGGGTTAGTCTCACATTTGTACATGTATTATTATTATTATTATTATTATTATTGTTGTTGTTGTTGTTGTTGTTGTTGTTGATGTATTGTTATTCTACAGCCACAAGAAAAATGGCATATTTTTGTAAAACTATAAAACAAGCGATTTAAAAGAGCTAGTTAGCTAAGTTAGGAAAAGCACCCCGGGGTGTAGCTAACGTTACCATCATTCAGCTTCTGTGGTGGTGGGCGTGTACAAACAGTTCGCTTCTAGCTGCAAGCTACAATGACAAATAGCATTAGTGACTATAGTAAGCTACATTTTTATCGTCTGGCTGTTTCTTGGTAGCACAGACACTGTCGAGGTTAACGCGAAATTAAACCGTGTTTGCGAGTGTTTAGCTACATAGAAAGCCCTATAACGTTATAGCGTTTGAGCTAGCTAGTTAATCTTTAAGTTACCAATGAGCTAAGACACGCGAGACAAGTGACTTTAATGGACAACGGTGATTGAGCTTGCTAGCTAGAAAGATAAATCTTGAAAGCCTCAACACCCATAACGTAACATTCATTGATGTTAAGGTCCATAATTTGATGTATATCGTTTTCGGATCTCGCCAGTGTTATATTTATTGCTGCGTTTCGATCTACCAAGATGTATGGGATGTCGGAATGACAGGAAAATGGCAAACGGGGTTGGAAGTGAGTAACGTTAACGTTGATACATAGCAAATGACATGACATGCTATCCGTTAGCAGTGAACGTGTCGTACTGTTGATGTTATCACTACTAACTTCCTGCACGGCAGCCTCCGCTCCCTGCAGGGGAGCCAGCAAGTATTAATGGCTGTCATTACGAGTTGACAGCTCTATTTACACTAATGGTGGGTCCACCAACAGTATAAACGACATGCTTTTGGTGCACTGATTTTAACACGTATGTGTCCATAGTGTCCTGTATAGTGGGCAGCTTTAGGTAGCATACAAATTAAGCCGAGTTTACGAGATGAACAGTTTCCTTACCAGGCCTGAGAACTGCAGCGGACAATCAGTTGAACATAAACTATATTGCATGTGTCATGTTTTGTTCATTTTCTTCCACATCTGCAGAACACAAGCTACTTGTCATTGGACCAATAGAGCCATGGTCAGTGAGGGAGAAGCTGTGTTTGGCCACATCTGTTATGAAGAGTGGAGACCAGAACTGGTACTGTAGCTACTACTGCTCTATTCTTGCCACTTTAGTCCAAAACGGGTGTCACCGGTCTATTATACAGTCATACATAGCCATTTGTAATTTGAACATGTATGAATATGTTAAAGTTTTTGGAGGTTACTTGCTTTATGGCAGTGTATAAAGAGTTCAGTTTTTTTTACACATTCAATATTTTACTTAAAGGTATAATATGATGATAATACAAAAATAGTCCCTCTCAATTATGAACCATTAGAGGGGTGTAGTGGTGTCTGTAGCTGCAGATTCTGCCCTTTGCCTGTATTTTCTCTTTTCTTCTTATTTTGCTGTGTGTGGGACGTCTATGGACGTCAGCAAAGAGCCTTTGGGTGCCACGTGGGTGTGTAACACCCAGCCAGCAACAGAGTGCATTGTGCAGCCGTTATCATTCCTAGGTACTGCCGCTTTGTCACGCCCCTCAGCGTCTGATACAGACACACAAGTTTAACCGACACACAGACAGGATGGAACTCTGTATTCGCACAAAATAAGGCAATATGGGTTAACACTAACAATTACCGGACATATGATTTAAATAGCCGTATAATAAAAAGCAATAAAACACAGAACACACAAAGGCTATGATCCAATTTCCAACAAATGTGTAAGGGTTAATGGTCTGAATGGCGGAGGCAATCGTCCTCCGCTGCGCATCGGATGGTTCACGCCTCACCGTCGTCCATTAATACCTGACAATGGACACCTTGAAGGGCATTAACCTGCTTACACCATGGTCACTTGCCAAATAACATATTTTTAAAACATTAGTTCATATTTTAATTAGTTTTACAATCGAAATCTAAAGTTTATCCAAACGATAACTCTGTTTCCCTGGTTACGCCTGACGGTTTGACTAATACCTGGAACAATCATTCCCATCCATCAGGTTCTTATGCAATGCAAACGTTGTTCTCTCCACCAGGAATTAGGAAGAACCTTAGATACGACTTGCTTTCCTTAGCAACCGGAGATATTTATATAGTCCGCTCAGCTGATAGAACCCTTCAGTTTAGCTACGAGCCAGAAAGCTAACGCTATGCTAGCAAGATCCAAAATCAATAACATTGTGTACAGTTGGCAATCAGTAAAAATAATTTGACAGTATGTTGAACAACAAGACAAGCTAGCTATCCAGCCATGTCATTGTCCCCAAAACAATATAACGACTTTTACGAAGAATTTGATCCGCAATGTGTAACGTTACTGTCGGCTGCAGCGGCGCAGCCTGAAGCAGCGAGCTGAACAGTGAACGGGACGTGAGAGATAACGTTATTCGCTGTGAAACAAAGTCAGTCCAGAGGGCCAGTATAACTTACTTCTTGCAGCCTGTGTTTTTTTGGCGCCATCCTGTGGTGTTCAGAGGACGATTTGGAAATAATAAATCCACATTTGCTTATTGATTTAATGTAGCGCATTCATTTAGAACAGTAAACAGTCAGTTTCACCGAACTCCTTTAGTAGGTGTCCTGCATCACTTTTTAATGGACACCCTGCAGCCAATCAGAATTGAGTATTCACCCAGACCATGGTATAAATTTTATTAAAAGTCAGCAGAAGTCAGCAGAATGAACTCGTCACAAACTTTGCAAACTAAGCATATAGGCTACTGTACAACAGTAAAAAAAAACTTAATTCACAGAGTAAGATGGGAAAATATGCTGGCTCCAAACGCTGTTTAACCACCCTGTCTCCCCACTGCCTCGTTCTTCCGAGGCTTGCATTGAATAGAAGTGCTCTACTGCTTGACTCAGCACTCCCTGAATCTCTCAATGTCTTAACAGAGGCAAAACCCAACTTTTGTATAAATTATAATTTATATGTAAGGGACTGTTCGTTATTTATTTCAGGGGCTACCAGAGGAGTTTTGGGATCTTTAGACAAAATAGAGCTGACCCACCCTTCACCAACAATACATTTTAGATGACCCTCCAAAATGATATGGAAAAAAGGGATGACCCTCCCCAACACTTTATTAATGCCTTCTGTACTGGTTTGTGCTTGGCAAAGATGTACAGATGCCCATTGTTTTTTTTTTTTTTTACAGCCATGACATATGTGACTAAACCTCTGCATTCTGATCTTATGCATCACACTCCCCTGTTATGGTGTGGTGGCCATTTCAGTAGATTTACTCACTAACATTGTTGTGGAAACTAGGAAATTAAATGCACACTTCCTGCATTACTGCATTACTTCAAATACTAAGTTACTCCTCTAGTAAACTAGTATTCACATGAAATAAAACAATAAAACATTGAGACCATTCAGCAAAGCACACTGGGTAATAAGAAATGCAACACTGGTTGCTATGGACTCTCCTCAGTCATTGTATATTTTAGCATAGGTAAAGCTGCCAAAGCTGAACATTATCCAAAACTCCATTTCTCAGACGAGCGTCAATTTGGGAGCTTGCATGCTACCGCTCCTTCCTTCTCAAATGCCTTGAAAACTTGTTTGCATAATTTCACAAATAATCACCGCGACTGAAAGGATATTTGAGTCGGGTATGGCTGCAGCCTGGAGACCTTCCGTCTCATTCCCTCCCGGCTGGTGCTGTCCACGAGCTTCGACTTTTCAAAATAAAAGCTTGCGTCTGGTCCGCTGTGTTTTCGTACAGTGTTTTGGATGTTTTTGAACTAAACAGTACGGCAATCATGCTAATGAATAAAAAAAAATATTCTTAGTTACAACACGATGGAGCTAGCAAAGTAGTTTTGTGTTTATATGTGGAAGCGGGATTTATTCAGTTTGGGAAATCCCACGGTCTCCTACAGCTCAAATTGTCTGGCTGACTAAACAGGGAAGGACCCATCTGCTAGTGATAGGGGCTGAGACTGAGAGAGCTTCATGGAGCTACATAGATAAATATGCACCAAACAAGCCACTTTGAAATTTTGTTGTTCTCATGAATACAAAAGTTGAGTGACCCTCCCCCCTAGACTAAAAAAAAATTGGATGACCCTCCCATCAACAAAGAATAAAAAGACATGACCCTCCCCTATTTTCCTCCGGTGGTACATTCCATAAATACCGAACGGTCCCTAAGTTGTCTTGGCAACATATCTTATAGGTCACACAATATTAGGCTATTTAATATGCTATTATTGAATGTATGTATTTGGCATTTTTCCCCATGGACATTTTAGTAGGGGTGTGACGAGACAAGATGGTACACCATATTGGGTTCGCTGAAACAAGACAAGACTTCAACACTATTTTAAAGAAAATGAAATATGAATGGAAAAATAGTCTTTTATTCTATCAAAAGTCTCAAAATGAAAAATGTGCACACTGAAAGGTTTTGCCACAAACTCAAATAACTGACTTCGCTCTTGTATAACTAAACTCTTCAGACCTAATAACTGCGGCCTGAGCTTCTAACTTCTAATTGAAGCTGTGTGTGACCTTCTAACTGAACTACTTTAGTTTCTTCAAATAAAAAATGAAAACAGTAAAAATCTAGACTTGTTTTTTAAATTGTAAACCATAATCAAAGTAAGTAGTACTCTCTCAATAATCAAAGTGCAAACAGAGACTGACCAATTTTTTTTCAAGCATGGTACATTGCTCAGCCTAAGATATGGTCACATTTCACAGTGATTACATTCTAAAGCACAAATTAATAACCATCAAACACTCAACAGATGATTTTGTGGAGACAGATGCTTTTTTCTGCTCCTCTGCATTTCATTCATTGCAGCAGTAAACAAGGAAGTAGCTACTCTAGTATTGATTTATGACCATTTTAAGACGAGGGGAGAACATTTCTCTTTGTTTAATATCATTAAAAGTAAAGTTAGGCTTTGCTGTTCATTTAAAAAAGAATGGGCACTACCTCTCCTCTGTCACTCTCTAGCTTGCTCAACCATAGCTGCTCTCTCTCTCTCTCTCTCTCTCTCTCTCTGGCTTATTGAGCTAGGGAGGAGGGGCCAACGTTTAACACTGTGAACAAACAGTAAGCGATGTTTACTACATAACATGCCTTTAAGATTAGATTAGATATTGTCAATACGGGTGACTGTTTTGTCAGCATTGTTGCCCCTATGTGTGCTTGAAAGGATGGTTGCTTTGGCTTTCACAATCCAAAGACATGCAAATAAAAAGATTGAATCATAGGTAGGCATGTGGTTGCCTGTAGCTACATGCTTTCAATGGTGGTGCCCAGTGCATGCTGGCTTTAATTTTGCATACATTTTGCATGAATTTACAACTTAAAGCCTTCCAAAAAATAGAAATAACAAACAAATGGACACAATAGACTATATAGGCTATAGAATAATTTAGACTTTGGAGAAATAAATGTCTTAAAAATACAATGAACCGGAACAGAAATAGTAGCCTGCAGTGTGTTTTCATCTTTGATTGTCTTGATTTCTTAATCTCAACAGGGTATCTGTCAGTCGAGCCATCAAGCCATTTGCAGAACCCGGGCGACCACCTGACTGGTTCTCTCAAAAGGTATGACAAAATCCAAGCTCACTCTACCGCAGAACACAGTGACCAAATTCACCAATGTTTGGCAAATTATATCTTGTCCTGTCACAAAGTTGTTCTTGATTCACCTTTGGCTCTTCACAGCACTGTGCCTCCAAGTACTCTGAGCTCCTGGAAACAACAGAGGCCCCAAAGTGAGCGCATAAGTGACTTTTATCTCTAGCATGTTTTTGTAGACTTGCAAACTAAAATATATCACATAGCTTAATACTGTTTGACACATGCATGTCTTATACCAGAAAACAATGTCCTAAACTAATAATGCATTTGTTACCTTAAGGCGGAAGCGTGGTGAGAAAAGTGAAGTGGTGGAGACAGTGGAGGACGTGATAGTACGCAGGCTGACAGCTGACAGGATTGATGAACTAAAAAGGTTGATCAAAGAAACACAGGAGAAGCACAGGTGCACAGGCATAGCTTTTAACAGCATGAACACATCACTGTCGTTTTGAAAACCCCCAAAAAACAAAGTAGTTGCATCATAAACTGCTGTTGATATGTTTCTGTTATAGGAAGCTGAAGAGAGAGGCTGAACTGATTCAAGCAGGACGTCTAGATTCCAAACTAGAAGAGTTATGGGAAGAAGTTCTGCAGTAAGAGACATCAAACCTTCTATCTGTCCTGTTTATACAATGATGCAGTACATTTTTTTTCTGTTTGTAAAGCTTAGACATTAGAAACTATCTACTAACCCACAAAATATATTATCTTAATGTTTGTCTTTCAGGAAGGAGAAACTGGAGGAGGAAGAAACAGAGTTGAAAAGAAAAAACACAAATGCTTCTTATCAGGGTATCTTCTTCACTTTAAGGGGTATTTTAGGGGGAAAACACCAATGCAGAATTATCGTAATTGTATTGATGCTCCATAAATTGTATGTTTACTTCTGAAACATCCTCAGCTGTTCTTCAATCACTTGGCCCGTATGCTCACATTATCCATTATTTAACCTTAGCTTAAAGTGTAACATATTTTAGAGGTGGCGGATTGATTGATAACATTATATAGGTAAGCTGCTTTTACTGGATTACTGTTGGAAAAAAAAAATGCACAGGAAAAATTTATGACATATTTCTTATTTCGTTGGAGCTGAACACTCACTTTGAGCTTATCCTCTTATACATTAGTACCACCAAAATCAAATGGGTACATTTGATACAATGGCCATTTTGGGACAACTCAGATTTAACTGTTCAGGCTCAGCTCAACATTGCTAGTTTTGGCTCAGTCTTAGCTCGTAGACTTTACTTTGTCAGCAAACATTAGCATGTCAACATGCCCACAGTTAGCATGTTAATAACATGCTAAAGTTTAGCATATTAGCTTGTTAAATTCATAACATGCTATGGTCAGCATGCTAACATGTATGTAAACATGATAACTGTAACCTGTGTCATCAATAATCACAGTAGGCTGATGACAGTTTGGTAATATTAGTAATTTGACCTGTTGATAGCGCTAGAAAGTCTGGGGAACACCAACGTCAGCAGGATCTATCCTCTGGGGACCACCAATTTTCTTATCAAATTTCACAGCAATATGTTTAATAGTTGTCAAGTATTGGACCAATACACCAACTAAACCTGGCACCTTTTTCTTGTGAAAAAAGTTGAACATCAGCTTTCGTGTGACTGATAAGAGAATCCTCTCTATATGCTGCCCCTCCCTCTTCCAGCCAGACAGGTGGCAAAGAACACACCTAAGCGAGTGCCAAACATCACCATGCATTCACCCTCAGACTGTAGCTCCCCAAGCAAGGAGTTCTCA
Source organism: Perca flavescens (assembly GCF_004354835.1). Classification (NCBI taxonomy): domain Eukaryota; kingdom Metazoa; phylum Chordata; class Actinopteri; order Perciformes; family Percidae; genus Perca; species Perca flavescens. Next base: position 15,364,441 of record NC_041343.1, read on the forward strand.
CCAGGTGACCCACTCGAGTGTTTGACACTGGCTCTTGGATCAACAAAAAATGTAAGTTACTGAAGGTTCAAAAGAATTTTAAGGTATATTAAAACAATGTATAGACTAATACAAAAATAATCCTTTTAAATCATGTGTGTGGCGGTGTCTGTATCTGCAGAGACCCTGCACTCTGCGTGTATTTTCTCTTTTCTCATTATTTTTCTGTGTGCGGGACATTTATGGGCGTCAGCAAAGAGCCTTTGGGCTCCAAATGGGTGTGTAACACCCAGCCAATAACATCGTGCAGGGTGTGCAGCCCATTCCCAGGTACCACTGTGTCACGCCCCTCGGCATCTCATACCAATGCACAGTTTAACTGACACACACACACACACACACAGACCATCCTGCGGAGGTGTGGGTGTGATTATTTATGCTTTAGAGCGTAACCGCTGTGAGACAATCAGAAAATAACGTTTTTTTCCTCGATTTACTTTGTTCGGCGCTCCCTCTCTGCCTTTACTCTCCAGCTCGCTCGACCACCGCTGCTCTCATGTTCTTTTTCTGGCTTGTTAAGCCGGGGAGGAGGGGCCAACTTGAACGCTGTGTGTTTAAAAACAGTAAGCAATACCTCCTACATATTATACCTTTAAAGTCTGCCCTACTTGTTAATAATCATACTTTTGCATGGAACATTTAAAAACTGTATTTTTAGTAGGGGTAATGCTTATGTTACAAATCTGAGTGAAACCTTGTGCTATGGCCATGGCACTTGGCAAATGATAAAAGACAAATATATATATAAAATATCCTGTGTATTAACTTTGAACTGTTAGAAATAACTTGCCAGCACTGCTGTACGGTATTTATATATATATATTAGGGCTGAAACGATTCCTCAAGTAACTAGAATAATTTGATTACTAAATTCTTTGCCTCAAGTGAAGGGGCTAAGAGAAGAGACAGGCAAGAGAAAATTACAGAAAGTTTGGGATCATTTAAAGCTGCAAAAAAACGAAAACTCTGTACAGTGTGTCTATTGTAAAGTCGAACTAGCTTTCCACAATAGCAGGGCGTCAATGCTACATCCTCTCAGGAGAAAACATCAGTCTACTCATCCATTCCACGCAACAAACTCTGTTTGCTACGGATCTTGAAATTTGGACAAATTCTTGTAAACTTAGCTGCTGCCAGAGACAAACCAGCCCCTACTACTTAATATGCACGTGAATGACGTCATCGGACGATGCCGGTGATGTCCGCATTCTTCATTCTTTCTCCTCACTCAGTATTACCGTTCTGAAAATGTGTCCACCAGAACAGTATACAGTAGTTGAATAGCCCTGCTGTAAGCTTTGTATAGTCACATTTACCTGGGCTTAGTGAAAAGCTCTTTTGCATATCCAGTGTAAAGACATGCAGGCATGAAGGGGAATGGGGCGAGAAAGATTTACATTAGGGCCACCAAAAATTTACTTTGGCCTACAGAATAAGGGGCTTGGTGGCCCGTGCGCCCAATGCTTACAAATATAAGTATTTATCCCTGTTATTGTATGCAATTTAGGCAAAACAAATGTTGCTTTTTTCTAAAAAGTAAACCTCTTGTTTATGTATTTACTATTGCTGTTTACTATAAAACAAAAGTAATTTCTTATCAGATTACTGAATCGATGGAGTAATCAGTAGAAGACTCGATTACTAAAATAATCGATAGCTGCAGCCCTAATATATATTAAAATATGACTTTATTTATATTTCAGAAAAGGGTCTAATATTCTTGACCATTCCCACAGTCTCTACAATAGAGACACTTAATCAGAGTTGATCAGTGAAGACAACCTTTGATTGGTATGAAAAAAAATATGACATCACGTTTCTCTCTCTGTCGCTAGGCTTCAGGATCAGCCAGATTAATGTCAATTGCTGAGTCTTCTGGACCCGGTAATGATGACATCAGCCACGGGTCACTTCTGGATGACCCCACCCAAAAGAAGCTTCTGGGCCAGAAAGCCACACCACCACCATCTCCGCTCCTGTCAGAGTTATTGAAGAAAGGCAGTATCTTGGCCACAAATTCCAGACTGGTATGTGGAGGGGACTTACTGTATTATGCCAACAGTGCCAATCTCTGTAATGAATGTTCAAGTCAGCAGGGCATCCCATCTTCATCTCATTATTTGTAGAGTTACTGTGTGTTTAGGAAGTATTTAATCATTTTGTTTCTCTTTTTGTTGTAGTTTTCGTAGCTGTGGGTTGTTTTGCCAATTGCATTAAGCATTTAGTCATCTTTGCAAATGTATTGCATTGTAATGTGTTGGAGTTTTCACCTTAGGATATCTCAGTGTCAGGATTTTCTCTCAATAGATTTGTAAAGTTGGATGGGGTGCATGTGTGAACAACAACTTAAAGTGATGGTTCGGAGTAATTTACCCTAGGGTCTTTTGCACCATGACCTCGAGCCAAACACCCCCCCAGAATCTTTTTTCACCTGGGTCTAACATTGGGCGAGTTAGCGTAGAGTAGCGTTAGCAGCTGAATAGCTTAGCGCAGGGGCTAATGGACCCACGTTTGTATCTCGTAAATGGCTCCACTAATAATGCCCGAAATGATACCAAACTTCTACACTAGTACATATAGGTTATGCACTCATAAAACAATGTATTGAAAAGTTTGTAAGTACACCAGAAGTTTATGAACACTTGCCTGCTCTCTTCTGCTCTCTGTTGCTGCTGCTGCTGCTACCTGCAGTTAGATGAGTGCTTAGGGCTGTCCACAAATTACTACACCGAAAAGAGATACAACAAAAATATTTATTAATTTAATGATTAAATAAGGTAATGTCTCCAAACGTACCTCAATGATTACTTGTCTCCTGCTAGTTATATTACAGCACTTACTTTAAAAAATAAGTTAAATTAAATTATTATTATATATTTTTGTTGCATCTCTTTTCGGTGTTGTAATTTGTAGACGTCCCTAAGCACTCGTCTCACAGCAGCAGCTACAACAGCAGAGAGCAGAAGCCAGCAGGCAAGTGTTATTTACATAAACTTCTGGTGTACTTACAAACTTTCCAATCCATTGTTTTATGAGTGCATAACCTATATATACTAGTGTAGACCTTTGGTATCATTTCGGGCATTATTAGTGGGGTCATTTAAGAGATACAAACGTGGGTCCATTAGCCCCTGCGCTAAGCTATTCAGCGGCTAACGCTACTCTACGCTAACTCACCCAATGTTAGACCCAGGTGAAAAAAGCTTCTGGGGGGGTGTTTGGCTCGAGCTCATGGTGCAAAGGACCCTAGGGTAAATTACTCCGAACCATCACTTTAAATCCACTCCTTTTTGAATGGAGGTGTTGTCTTAGGCTGTGCTACACAAGTTCATTAATAGTACTGTTTGAAACCATTGAAGTGTTCTCTATATGCCTGGTTTTTGTCCTGGGTATTATGCCTATCTGTGGTCATATGCACTCTAAACACACCTATCCTTAACACATTTTCTTTTTGTTTTAAGAAATAAAAATGTATCATTTGACAGTTAACACAACACTAAATCTATTTTGCATTTGTTTTTATGCTAAAATTGCCATCATAGCTGAAGAGTTCAGTGTTTTGTTTTAATGCACAAGCATCTTTTCGCAAACTGCAGATGACTGGCTTTTGTTTCCAGGTTACTGTCATGTACCTTTTTTTTTACTTTCAAGCCTTTTGTCATATGTCATCAGTGTTTTCCATACAGCATAATTTCCCATTGCAGCTAAGGGAGTGTTGTTCAGCAAGTCACAGTTACCTCCTGGAATTATCCAGCTTGTTTTGTGTTTTTTCCATTTTTATGAAGCCTACTCTGCTAATGTGAAATCCCTACATGTCAGAATACGTATATTCTTTACTAGATCTTTCCTCACATTCTTTTGGTAATGTTTCTGCTCTGACATGCAGTGCTGCCTGTATGGCCCTTTGTATAAACATACACGCAGGGATTCCAGTCAAGTTGTAGAAATATCACAAAGGCATTCAGTTTAGATTTCTAGTATTTATAAAATGATGTAGTGTACATATAAAATTCACATTCACATAATGGATTACTATGTGACAAACAACAACATTTCTGATTTGACAAGTTTCTTTTTTAATACAACATAAATAATAATGCTTTTATTTGCACTTTGTGTACAAGAAAACTGGAAAATGTTTGACATGCATGTATGCGTTTATATCCCAGATTGGGGAGGGTGACGTGACCACCGGTAATATGACAGCAGCAAATGACTTGCAGCTGGCTCCGCCTAGCCAACCTCTCTCTCAGGCAACAGGTACAGATACAGTGTTTTTTTTTTTTTTGTTCATAATTTTCTTTACACTGATCAAGACAAATTCCATGTAGTAAAAAAGTAAAAGTAAGTAAAAATAATAAAAAAAATAATAATAACATAATAACAAAATAATTGATTGAAATAAGATTTAATTCCAATCAAGACAATATATAGTAGAATCCCCTTTGGCACAAAAAAACATGTAGGAACATGTTTTATATTTGTTAGTTTTATTCCTTGCATCCTTAATGTATATATGCTTTCTATAGAAAATTGCTCCTATTTGCTCATACATTTGGCCAGCTCAAAGCCTTCACTCCTTTGTCTGCACTCTACACTTTGTGTGTTAATGTGTATGAATGCTTGCATGGCAGGTGCCCCGATGTTATCCCGTCTCCTGGAGGCAAGTCCAACCCAGTTTTCTGCTCCGTTAGGTTTCATGGTCAGTGCTGACTCGGCCTCCAGTGCTCCTCTCTCTGCTGCCACTTCTGTGCCTGTTGACTCTGCTGCAAGTACAGGTCCGTCCACTTTGACCCAAACCACTCCGCGCTTAATCAACAGGCTAAACCTCGCATCCTTAATGGCACCTGCTTTGTAGCTAGAGAATTTAATTTCACTTCAGTTCAGTTTTCTCTTGTGTGGATATCTAGAGGTATCTCAATATCTTTGTAAACCCAAAGCAAACAATTGTTCAGATTTATTGTGCTTACAAACTGCTACAGCTACTACTGCTAGTTTAAAGTTGTATCTTGGAAAACAAAAAAGTTGAAAATCAGTTGTTTGTGTGCAGAGATGGATGTTATGGTGCCATCTTTGCCCCCTGGATGCCAACTTGTCTCTGCAGAGGATAAAGTGTCAGAGCTCAGTGAGGAGGATGTGTCTGGGTCCTACATGGGGGATGAGCTGGACCTGAAGACAGTGGGGGACATTATTGCCATCATTGAGGACAAGGTGAAAAGTACTATATATTTTTACAGCACTTGAGATCAATTGTCGACAAATTGTGAAAGAAATACCTGCTTGAGGTTTTAAACATTCTTTTAAAATATATATTTTGGTCATTAATCTAGACAGTTATGACATTAGTTTACTCACCAACATCCCTGTGATTTACAGGTCAGGACATGCAAACTATAAAATAAAATGAAACTCAATTTTTCTGTAAGATCTAGAGTTATATCTCTTCCTCTACAGGCAGATGAGATTGTAGAGGCTTTGGATGCAGCTGCAGTTGAGGCTGCGCTGTCACTGTGTGAGGAGAACGGCCATGCTTTGTCTGGTGCCTGGGAGGCTGGGCCTTTCCAGCCCCATGAGTCTCACCCTGCAGTACCCACAGGGGACCCACAGTCCTTGTCTTTTCACAGTTGTCTGGAGGGGAAGACAGAATTGTTAGAAGTTCAGCGTGGGACTTCAGCTTCACTCTCCTCTGTTTGCAACAGTCAAGATAACGGTCTTGCAGCATTCCCAATGGGACTAAGGGGCCTTCCCCCCACCTCCTCATCCTCACGCAGCTCAAAGAGTTTGGAGCACTGCCACACTGCAGCACCTCCACAACCTGAGGCCATGAGAGAGACTGGAGGGTTGGCACACCAGAAAAGCCAAATTTCAAGGGGTGTTACTATAAAATGTGAGAGTAAGAAGTGGCCACAGCAAAGACCTGAAAAACCCCATGGAGGTATGCACACTCATGCATGAATACTAGTATTCACTTGCTTCATAACATGTAGTTTGCATGCAACTATGCATTTTGCATAACCATTTCCTTCTTATTATTCATCTTTACTATCTTGGCAGACTCAGTGTTAGAAGATAGCCCACTGACAGAAAGGCATCCCAAGGTATAGCACCCAACGAGGACAGAGCGAACATGATGCTTGTAATTGCTGTACTGAAATGCAGAAGTGCGTAGTTCCACAGTATTCCTGCACTGTAAGCTGTGTTTGAATCTCTGCATCTTTCTATGTCTTTGCAGGAGATGAAAGCGGAGGATGGAATTAGCGCTGGGGGAGGAGAGAATGCCTCGGGGACTAAAGTGTACAATGAGCTCAATGGGCCAGACGTGTGTGGAGAAGAAGATGGTGATGGGGTGGAGGGATTCTTGTCAGAGCCAGACGGCGAGATGGAGCTAGAACCTGCGGCCAGCGAGAGCGAGGATGGATACAGCCTCCATACGGCCTCCTCATCTCTACAGCTCCACACAACCGCAGACTCCATCCCCAGCAGCCCTGCCTCATCGCAGTTGTGAGTGAAACACACACAGGCGCACACACTGCAAGGAAAGATTGTTTTTCAGTTCTGTCACCTAGCAACATGTTTCACTGTGTGTTGCCGCAGATCAGGTTCTGCTTGATACTGTAATAATTTCCTCATGACCTTTCTGTTTGTACTTTTTTTACATACCATTGTTGTGCAGTTCTGTGTGCAGTGAGGACCTGGAAGCTCTACAAGCTCACAAGATCTGGAAGAAAGCCATTATGCTGGTGTGGCGTGCAGCGGCCAATCACAGGTCAAGATATGACTCTTAAAGGGATCTTTTGAAGTGGGGTTGTATAAGGTACTTCATCAATAGTCAATGTATTACCTACAGTAGATGGCGATCGACATACGCCCAGTTTAGCGGCAGACGTGAGTCCAGGCACGGAAGCAAAGCAATATACTGCTGTTAATGGGGGCAGCAGCAAAACACACTTTAGCCACTTAAAATAAGGCTCACCTAAAAAAACAGTATCAGTATCCATATTCCTATGCAGAAGTGCAACTGTGCCACACACTGTATAATGTCGCAGTTCAGCTGTTTGGGTCAGACTTTAAGCGGTTTATGGAATAGGCAAATGCAAGAAAATAAAAATTATGATTATGACAGCGATGACAAAATGCCGTTCACTGTGGACAAGATGATACCTTTATGAGCCAGAGAATACAGAAGAACTTTTACAGAGGGAGACTGAACGTCCATAGGAATACAGATATTCTATGGTTGAGAAAATGTAGTGCCAAAGGAAACAGCTGTCTGACGGCAAGGTAAAGCAGGGAAAAAAATTCAAAATATAGCGTACAAATAAACTGATATTGTTTTTTTTAGGTGGGCTTTTTTAGGTGGCTACAATATGTTATGCTGCAGCCCTTGTCCACAGAAGTACTGTATATTACTCAGCTTCTGTGCCGGGACTTCTGTCTGCTTCTCCATACTGGGGGCGTGCCAACCGGCATCTACTGTAGGTAATACACTGACTGTGGAGAAGTACGTCATACAACCCCACTTAAAAATCCAAACTGTTCCTTTAATAGTAACACTAGCTACTGATGCTCAGCCTCTGATGTGATATGCAATTCTTTGTATCATTTCTGAAACAGTTGTAATTTATGTGAACCTGTTGTAGGTATGCAAATGTCTTCCTGCAGCCAGTAACAGATGAAATTGCACCTGGGTACCACAGTATTGTGCAGAGGTAAGCACAGAATATGTTTGTGGTGGTCATATTTTATGGCTATTTTCATTTCACTAATAGTTGATAATAGTAGTTACTGCTCGGGGTGATCTTACATCACACAAATATAAACTTCTCAGACACTAAGAAAAAACCTTGTTTTTGCTAGATGACATTGGATTATTGACATGTAACAACACTCGAACCCCCTTCTTTACTTCTACAGGCCCATGGACCTTGCCGCCATAAAAAAGAACATTGAGACTGGTGTGATTCGGACCACTGCCGAGTTCCAGAGGGACATCATGCTGATGTTTCAGAATGCGGTCATGTACAACAGCCTGGATCATGACGTGTACCACATGGCTCTGGAGATGCAGCGTGATGTCCTGGAGCAGATCCAGCAGTTTCTGGCTACCCAGCTTATCATGGAGACGTCAGAGTCTGGTATCAGCGCCAAGAGCCTGAGGGGCCGTGAGAGCACACGCAAACAGGACTCTACTGACAAGGTGCTTCACTAGAATTTTGACAAAAGCAGAGAGTACAGAAGAAGAGACAAGGGTGAGACAACAGGCTGACTTAAAGGTAGAAGAAAGTGATGCTAAAGTAGATCTGCCTGACATTTTCCAAAGCATGACATTAGTTTTTGGAATGCTATCCTTTCAGGTAGCCATTGGTTTCGTATGCTTTAAAAATCAACTTGCAGAGACTGGAAACATTCAAGTAATGAGTAATCCATCATTAGTGAAAATCTTTTTGTCAGAAGTCAACTTTGTTTGTTTTTTGCAACAATCCACCTGTCACAATTTGTTTGTTATTCATCTTATTGCTCTGATTTTACAGATATCAGTTAGTTAATGCAATACCTTTTTTACTCAACTCCAATCTTGGATAGCGGATTATCTTTAAATTCATTACTATATTACTATAAAAAGACAATACATTTTTCACCGTGGTGATAACTGTATGTTTCAAACCAATGGTTGACTGAAAAGCAAGACATTTATTTTAAGACATAACATTTATGCTTTGGAAAATGGTAAGCAAACATGTAATAATGCAAAAAGAACATTACTGACAACTTCTTACCAAAGCATACAGTAAGTTTTTACATTGATATTCTACCTTCAAGAAAGCTATTGTTTTCCATTATTTCACAACGGTATTAAAAAGAACTGGCATTAGAGAGATTGATTGATTAGACTAGATTTGTACTAGAATCTGATTACAGTAACAAATGAACATTTTCAAAACACCTAGATAAGAGCTACATTAACTTTGACAAAACAACCTTACTTTTATTTTTACACATTCTATAATTCACCCTGTGATTTGTTCCTTCGTTACTTAAGCACCTAGTTGGCTGGTGACGAAGCAACACTCCTAAATGTTGTGATGACAAATGATGCAAGTTTCCATTGTTGAATGTTGATGTTTCATAGCGTACTGATGTTAATTGAAACAAGTGGTTGACTGGAAGGTAGGAGATGATTGTAAAACGTCATGCTATGCTTTGAAAAATGGCTGACATGAATATGTCTGTAGTGTATGTAAATATCTGATGTGAATAAGTAGTGCAATTGCAGTGCAGTGAGGAAATAATTAGTAAATGGATAAAATGGCCACGTGGCAAATACCACTTTATGTCTGTGTTGCAACAGTACTTCTCTTAAATCTTATTTCAACCTTTCCTTCTGCTGAATATATTCTGTGTATCATTCTTGGCATTATTTTGCTTCTTCTTGAGTCTTAAATGCACTTTTGTGTCGCAGCTCTGATGTGCTTTGTTTTCCTCCTACAGGACATTGTCTCCATGTCCTCTCCTGCCTTCCTTCTTTCTCTTTTTGTAAGTATCAATCCTACAGCCTTTCCAACTCTCCCTTTCTTTCTTTTCTTTTTTTCCGGAAGCAGACAGAATATAAACTACAGTTCTTGTATATATCAAAACAAAGGCTAACTCATTCATATAGAGCTAAATATGATAATTGGCTAAGTCATGCGTGAATTCAACATCTTGAAGCACAACTTGTTTGTGAAGCGCTGGTGTTGCTTCAGTCACATACTTTGAGTGAAGATGTGGTCTAATAATAGGTTGCTTCTTCCTCTCTTTGACTGCAGGATGGAGGCACCAGGGGGCGCCGTTGTGCCATAGAAGCTGACCTCAAGATGAAGAAATGAACAAACAGTATATGGACAGTATACAATAGTGTCGCTGGGTTGAAGTGAAAGGTGTGAAACCACAAAACTGAACTTATTCTGTCAGTTGCACCGATTCTCACTCTGCATAAAATGCAGTATAACCTTATTTGCACTCTAAATTAAATAGATAGACTGTGATATGGAGAAGCTTATTTCCTCTGAGACAGCCATACAGACATGGATTACAAACTGTATAATCCCAGATTACAGTGGTGCAGATCACTTAGGCTTAGCCTGCTCTGAATTACATCAGGTTGTATAAATGAAGATAAAAGTTACTCTCAAATTAAACCTGCATGAGTTTTGGTTGAACTTAAGATTAGTGTGGTTGATTTCGTGAAAACATACCATGTTGGTGATGATATGTTAAACCAGAGGCCAAAGAGTCTGATTAATTTAGAAATTGTAAATGGTCATACTACTTTCAAACAGAAACATTTTCATTTTTTGTATGGGATCATTTGAGTTTTATTTTTTAGTTTTCTAATTTTAAAAACTTTTAGATCATTTTTAAATATGGCTGTATTGTTTGTGCCTAATTGATTTCATCTAGGATAGACTTCCTGTGAACCAGTACCGACATGCATATTCTTAGTCAATTTTAGTATTTTTGAGAAAACGTCATGTTATTAAACTGTTTGGTGGAAAGGTTTAAACAATAAATCTTCATTGAACCACCAACCCACCACGTTCAGCTTGAATTTGCCATTTTTCTACGATTCCAACACAAAACACACCACAGCAGTAACCATGACAGATTGCTGATATCTTGCTGCTGAAGAGCTGTCAAATCAAAAATGTTCATGGCTTGACTTTCCCATGGGAAATTTAAATAGTTAGCATTTCATATCCTTATTTTTCTAAATCTGTCTGCTTTGCCTAATTCCTGAAATTAATGATTAATGTAATGTGTCAGTAGTGAAAAGCATGCAGATCTTTTCAGGAATGAGTTTTTTTTAAAGATTATTTTTTGGGGCTTTTCCCTTTAATGACTGGATAGACCGGAAAGGGGGAGAGAGATGGGGGATGACGTTCAGCAAAGGGCAGCAGGTCGGATTTGAACCCGCACCGCTGCAGAAGCCAACATGGAGCGAATGCTCTTACTGGGTGAGTTAGAGGCCGTCCCCAGGAACGAGTTTAAGCAGCAGTGGCAACATGGCATGAAGCTGTTAAGAATAACACAAGCATTACAAGATAAATATTTTAAACAGTGTTGTTTCCTAACCTCTGTAACTATTGTTACATAGCGATGGCTACACACAAACAGGAAACACCATCTTTTACAAAGCTCCCACTCTGGTATAGGACCGTTGATAAGGAAGGGTTTTGCATTTGGCTTTTGTTTAGTCACGTTTATTGTTATGTCAATTGACCTGATTAATAAAAAAAAAAAAATTAAAACATATTCATATTTTTTTTTATTAAACCAGAGCTACCTTGTGTACAGGATACCACATTGTTGCTGTTGTCAACTACCACTTTGTCCTTGCACATTTCTGTTGAGCATGCAAATACATCGTGTTTGTTTTCATTATGACCGTGTCCACTGACTTAAGTAAACAGTTAGTTTTTTTTTGCCATTTTTGTTCAATTTTGAAAAAATAAATATATATTAGCTTGATAGCTCAAATGTAGTGTCAAACAGAAAAGGTAAGATACTACGTAAAGTTGTACATGCAGTGTGTGAAGTAAGTCAAACCTCCTACTCTTATGTTCGAGGAAGCAGCTGGACAGATCACATGAAGGTGACAGTGTGAATGTACAGACACATTAAAGCCTTGGAGCACACTTTACTGTATGTGTGATGTTTTTCTAAAGGCACTAGTGAGTGGTTTTGACAGTGTAAATGTTTGGTTCAGCTTTTCTGTGACATTTTACGTTATTTAATTACCTTTTTGAAGATAAATAATCCAAATATTTATGAGTCTCACTGCCTGATTTACTGACTTCACTCCACAGCGCTGTGGAGATAGATCTGGCAATGCAAGACTACTGCCTGATCAACTTGAAATAAAGACACTTTATTTATTATACTGATTCTTATACCCTAAGTGGGATAATGTAGTCTTCTTATATATTGAACAATAATCACTAAATATGTTGCACATCACATGTCTGTCACCTGCATTTGCTTTCCTAATAATGTGACCAAACAAAGCGTTCAGTCAAACAAACATCAAATCATGAATGAACAAATCAGACAGGCCAAAACCTATTCTGGTTACATCTTTAATTTCCAGGTATATTTGGCTGAAAACTGAATTCTGCAGTGTTGCTTAAGTGTACTACCACACCAAATGATACCCAAACCTGATTTTTTGCATGTCACAGTAAAAGTTTTACATGTTGGTGAGTTACAGTGTGGACTTCAATATTCTAATTAGTTAAGATTGTTAGTGGGTCAGTAGTCATTAAGATGTGTCCTCTGAAAAATAAATATGCAACTAATAACACTCTCTCACTAGGGTGCATGCAACAGTAACAGGGAACACAGGATTAAATATTAACTTAAAAGTGCTTGAGATGAACCTGAATATTTTGGAAGTATGAGAACAGCTAAGGCAGTTTGGCAGTCTTAGTGCACAGAAACAAATGTTGATGTTGAGAGACTGAATCATCTGTGGTTGGTATAAACAAAGTTAACTCCACAAAGTTAGCGTCCTACTCATGACTAGAACTGACAAGACAAAAGTCAAATTATGGTTCCTAGCTGTGGGAGAAAGATGTTCAGTTCCACAGATATTTAATAGAATTTCTGAACACAATTTTTAATTGTTAATTCTCTTTAAGATGAGATTTTCAAAACAAAATGTGTCTTCTTTATAAAACAGTATAAATGAAAAAGGTGCAGAATTTACAGTTATAAAACATGGGCCAAAAAAAAACAACAAAATGATTCAGGCTTGTGCACGGTTTAGGAAAAGAAGCTATTGCATGCCATTTAAGCCCTTGCTACCTTACAGATATTGCTCCCAATCGAGCTTCCCATATCTACCAGGTACAGCAGAACAGTGCAGGACTGTGAATGGGCTTTTTGATTGAACTGGACTCACTGCTGGTGACAAATCAAAATTACTGAGGAAAGCTCTACTGGAGCTCTTTTTTTCTACTTTTATGATTAAACAATAAAAAAGGCCTTTATTTGTATAAGACAGTTTAGACATGAAAGGGGAGAGAGAAGGGGAATGACATGCAGCAAATGGCCGCAGGTCGGAGTCAAACCAGCAGCTGCTGCGTTGAGGAGTAAACCTCTATATATGGGCGTCCGTGCTACCAGGTGAGCTAACCAGGCGCCTGATTTGTCTTTGTTTTAATAATAAATAAAAGGCCCTCTGTCATTTCAGTACAGAAGTTCTCAGATTTGTCCAAAGACTACAGTATGATTTAAGTCACTGTGTTTTATTACTTCCTACAGAAAAAAAAACAATAATGAGCCAGGAATCTCAAGTAACATTCACTCTATTAACTATTGAATAAATACACCTAAAATGTCAGCGAGGACACAAAAACATTCAAAAATAAATAAAAACAGGTATACTACAAAACCTGAACAAACAAAATTGTATGTGTGAACATACTACTGCCTTCATAACCCCAAAGGGAGACCCCTTATGTCATGCCATTTCTATAAGAAAGTTTAAAGGCTCTGAGACATCGAACACACTGCCACAGTGAGTTTGCACTTGATGCTGCTACCACCACATCCAGGGTTGGCAGCTAACATGCAACTCTATTTTCTACCATCAAAGAGGAGAGAAGGCACATTGTTTCCAGTGGCATAATCTCCCACTGACTGCGCTGTACCTTAAAAAAAAGATTTCTTTACAAAGTGGCCAGATTGGATAAATTAGACAATCCAATAAAATGCATTATTGTAAAGTCTGTAAAGAAACGTGTTCTCCTCTCAAACAGTCCTCATTTGCCTCTCTGACGCCCAACCAATCGATGCAGTTTCTCACAGTTGTCCAGCCTCATTGACTCGGCCTTCTGCTTTAACCGTTCATCTCGGTACAGTTGTCCAAGGTTTGCCAAGTCAGATTCTGAAAAGACAGGATGACAAAAGTAACATGCATTACAACATGTTATATAATGTATATAGTATATTACACTTAAAAGGAATAGGATTATAAAACTGAAGTTCTTTTATTTGGACCACAGCATGTGACCAATCAGGTAGTAAAATGAATCTTCATGCAGCTCTGCATCAACTCCAAACTCAGGTCAATTCTCTGTACTGACCTGGAGGAAGTCATCCATGTCTTCATATCCTCCCGCCTTTATTATTATTGCAACTCGTTATTTTGGTATCACCCAGTATTGTTTATCCTGTCTCCAAATAGTTCCAAATGTACCAGCAAGAGTTCTGACAAGGTCAAAAAAGAGGGAGCATACTTCTCCCATTCTTGTCTCCCTACACTGGCTGCCTGTTAGCTACAGAATTGTTTTTAAAATCCTAATATTAGTTTTTAAAAGGAATTGAATGGCTTTGCCCCCTTCTTACATTACAGAACTCCAGTCCCCATAACTCACTGTCCGAGATCTGAGATCATCTGACCAAAGACTTCTGTCTGTCCCAAGATCCAGGACTAACAGTTATGGGGATGGGGCTTTCTCAATCGCTGCCCCAAAACTGTGGAAATCTTTCCCCCCCGTATTGAGAACTTCCAAGAGCCATCTTAAAAACACACCTCTACCCATTAGCTTTAAACTGTGCCTAACCAGCTCAGGTAATTCTCCTAAAGGTCTGTGTTGTTACTATAGCTTCTGTGTGACTTTGCCTTTACTATTATTATTATCATCATCGTTACTACTTATCACTCTGTTTTCCTTTCCTTTTCCTTTTTCGTGTTGGTTTTTCTTTTGGATCAACTGTGTTGTGTGTAAAGTGCTATATAAATAAAGTTGATTTGATTTGAAGAGTGCAACATGTTAGGGGAATACACTTTTTAGCTTTCTGGCAGAGAGTTAGATGAAACGATCAATACCACCCTAATGTCTCTACGGTACATATGAAGCTACAGGCAGCAGGCAGTTAGCTTAGCTTAGCATAAAGACTGGAAACAGCTGTAGCCTTATATTTAAATGTAGTATCAATCTTATTATCCAACTCTCAAAATATTGCACTTATCCTTTAACAGTGACCAACTGAATGCAATGTGAATTTGAGGGTCTGGACAGGAAACAATATAAAATACTTCATATGAATGAAGATTTTACAGTTATCTAAGTCAGTGATACCTCTGCACCGTAACTAAAACAGACTCCCCTCCTCCTAAGCCAAATGAGCTGCTCCCTTACTTTGCTGTTTCTCTTTCCAGCAGCTTCCCTGCAGGTGTTCGATATAGTCGCTCTCAATTGTTTTCTCTATTTCATCCAGCGCACCTCCACGGTATTCCTTCTCAAAACTTTTATCCACATAGTATGGTACACCCATGTGCTGCGTTTCCCTGGAGACCACCAGCCCCATGGCCCTGAAACCCAAACACATGATTAATATGTATTCAGTGAAAATATGGTGTCAACCATGGCGGAACCCAGGGATTGGCGAAAATGTCACTGGAAGAAGGTTAATGGCACGACAGACTCACGGCTTATAGAAGAGACTGTAGGGCGGGTTAGTCGCCATCATCTGAGTAAACACTGATATGAGGATTAGCACCAGCACGGGGAGAAGCTGCAGGAACGCTGTGAAGGTGTTCTGTGGGAAGATAAAATCAGCACAGATTACAAAGCATATAATACTGTATGTAGGCTGCACTGATTCATGCCAGCACACTACTTCTGTGTCTTTGAAGCAAACCATGAAGCAATGAAGGCACTTCAGTTACGAGGAACGTAAACGAATGACATAAAAATCAATCATTATGAGACTGCAGCCATGTTAAACATGCATCTCCAAAAAGTGTCATTTCTCCAGTGCATGTTAATGATTCGAATGATACCATGCTACAAGGAGATCGCAACATAAGACGGTGGTTGTTTAAACAGGGATTTGTCTTTATGTTTTGTGAGTCACTGACCTGAGTCTGGTTGTCCTCCACCACCTCCTCGCGCCTCTCATAAGCACGTCGACGACGAGGCTGATAGAACTGAGAGTAGGAGGCTCCCTGGTTGGTGTACACGTGGATATTTCCTGTAGAGAGAGACACAATTTTAGAGACTTTAAGACAAAATTAAAACGCTGTAACATGTCTATTTCATCACCAATGACTCACTGGGCTTTCAGTGATTTTTCCCTGAAATTAATTCTAACATGCCAGCTGTTTGAAACCACCTGGCAGTGGTTTTGGTCTTCTTCTTTTAACACACCTCTTTGTTGACCTAACACTTCATCCAACCAAACACTCAAACACAACGGCTCACCGGTGGGAAACCTTCCTCCAAAGAAAATGTTGAACAGTTCCTCGGGGGAAATGTCAGCCTCGAAGTCTCTGTTAAAGCTTCTGTAGTATCCATGGCGACTGTGGCTGGACGTTTGGGGTGCGTTCGAAGCTGCGGATTGATCTCCGTATTGATCATACTGCTGCCTCTTCTCTGGATTGCTCAGTACTGCATATGCATTGCCTATTGCTGTTGGGAGAGGAGGTAAACATTTGGTTGCGACATATTTTAAGTTCAAACTAAAATATAATATGCTGGGATCCATCTCTTAAAATTAAATAGAATGGGGGGGCAGGGGCTGTAGCTCAGTCCATGGGGGCTTGGTCTGAGAACCAGATGGTGGTTCTGGAGCTATAAGGAGCATCTTTGTATCATTACCTCCAACAAGGAGGTTATGTTATTTCTTTTTTTAAGATACAATAACAATGGACAATAAAAAATATATTGTCACCAGTCTCACTGGAGGAAAAAAAACAGTTTTTCCTTTCACCTCTGTTTAAACTTGTACCTTTGAAAGCATCTGTGGCTCCTGGAGCAAAGTTCTTGTCAGGATGAAACTTGAGGGCCAACTTCCTGTACGCCTTCTTCAAATCTTCATCGCTGGCATCTTTGGAAACACCGAGAATTTCATAGAAGTCCTTGCAATTCTTTATCCTGCAATATAAAAAAGCATAATGGAGGTCAACACAAGCCTGAACTCTATCTCAAACTCACATGAGGTTACGTACGTGTACTCTTCCACAACAGTTTGCTACATGTACATTTACAGAGAGCTCCATCCGACAGTCACTGTTATGTCTACATGCAAAGATACAAGCAAACGTGGATTTTAACCAGTGTATGACCAAAATACAGGTTATTCAGAGCATGTAACACAGCCAAAGTTATAGAGTAAGGAACGATTGCGGTCGTCAGTCTGTCGCTGCATAACAATGTGAAAGACAAATGTAAAAGAGTCGAGTCACTGTGCACCTGAGAACACCCTGGCGTTGATCCTCAGTGTAGCTCTTCTTGTCGTCCCCACCTGCATTACTTGTTTCATTGTTTCTAATGTCCTCGTCTCTCCAGCCCGTTGGAGGAGCCACGTGGTTTGCTTGTGGAGCAGTGGTGCCTCCATTCCTTACTATGGCATCTATCAGCACTAAGAACAAGAACACAGTGTCTCAGGTCAACTGACAATTCAGATGGAAATGGGGAAAGATTATCGAGAAAGCTTAAACGATAGAATAGAAATTATGGTCAACAAAAATCTATATTGTTGGCTATGATGAATACAGATGGGTTATACAATTAAAAGGGAAAACAAACTAAGAATTTTAGTAAGGTGTTAAAGCTTCCAGAACAGCTGCAATGTCCCATGACATAGATGGATGGATGAACACCTTTTGGTCTTTTGATGCTGCTGGTGGAGGGCGCTGTCAAACATATGTTGCTCTCAAAATGTTTTTAGTGTTTAAGATCACGTGAAGTTGAAGGCCAAAGTATTTGATTCCCATAATTGTCATACTCAAACCATTCAATGATTCCTTTTGCTGTGTGTATAAGCAGTTGCTCATGTTTCTCCACTGATTTATTCAGACTTTTCCTTTCATTTAGCACCCCTTTTTACACGAGCTGCAGAGTGATATTGACTGTGCACCAAAAGTTGTTCACTACTTGCACTACATGTGAAAAACTGCTGTAAAATGGACCCTGTGGGATTTAACTGCCTCATGCACGTTGTGCCCAAAGAGCTCTATGACCACTTCATTATTCCCTGATGATGCCATTACTGCAAAAGCTATTAGGCAACTAGAGACACAGTCAGATTTTAAAACAGCACTGCCTCACACAATCATAGTGCTGTTTGTGAACTGCAAGGGGGGAGGGAGCCCTTAACAGCATGCAGCCTACACAGACATTAAGTATTAAAGCCAGATAGCTAGATTTTTTTCTGCTTCTAAAAATAGCATTTAGTGCACCCATCCTAAAACCTGTTAATACATTTCCTACAGTTAATACAGTCGAGTAAAATAGCTAACATTAGTTGAGCAACGTTAGCTAGCTAGTCAGACTCCAATTGCAGAATGTGCGTCGGCTAATTTTACCTCTGGCCCGGGTGCTGGGATAAATATTCTGGGCTTCATATAGCAGCTGCAGCGCCCGATCCTTCCTTCCTGACCGTAAACACAGCTTCGCCTTCTCTATCAGCCGGTCTGCTTCTTCTTTGTCCATTTCAACGTTGCGGATGTTGTTTTGCTGATCCAATCGCTTTCTGTAGAGGTCTGTGCCTTTGCAATGTGCGTCAATATCATATGGCAAAGCGAGCCGCTGCAGCTAACGTTAGATAGCCGATTAGCTTTGGTTTCAGACAGCTGCGTAACGTTAGCTAGGTGCAAGCCTGCAGCCACCCAAAGTCCTTCGCACTATCCGATAAACAGACGATGGCGGTTGTTGTCATGCTGCAAACAGGCCTGCAGCTGGGCCATTTTTTTAAGCTGAAGGCCTAAAGATGGACTGTTTTTGCTGTCTGATTGTTTTAGCGGCGTTTAACGGGCCACCCTGTTAATAAACTGGACCCCCTGACCTGTGATGGACGAGATGAGGCAATACGTCATATCCTGTGGAGTGAGCTCTGCAATCTGTAGAAAATCGCCCTGATCTTGAGTCAAAATGTTATTTACTTGGTTATCTTTATGTTCGCAACTTATATGTAATTAGTATTGTCCATCCCATTGCTTTCCCTGTCAATTAACTAACTGTACTTACAAAAACAAGAACAGACGGTTGAGTAACATCAGCAGGTGTAGCATGATGCTGCTGCAGCACTTCATTTAAAGACGTACATCTGAAACCTACTTGTGGTGCATTCAAGTGCCCGTGAAAGAGGAAAACAGAGCTATGAATTTTTTTTTTTGGTGAATGCTTTTTTAGGTGTTCCTAAAATCCATAAATCCATCAAGTGGTACATTGTTGCCTTTGCCTGCAGTGGCAGAATAAGAAGTTCAGCAGGTATGCATTGGATATTTTTAATTAACCAACCAATCAACCGTCAAAAATGCATTTAGCCTAGCTAATATGGATTATGGTAACATTATAAAATGGCAAACTGTCTACATCTTTCATTGACATGTTTAGGCACATTTAAGGCAGATTTAGTTAGATGTAAGTTACTGTAGTGTGATGATTCTGATACAGAAATCAACTTTAAGTGTAGTTAATATTCTTGGTTGGCTACATACAGTACATGGCTAATACATGTAGGCCTTGTTGTAGCCTATCTGGATGTAAGTCAGGGTCAAAGTTTAAAATAGCATGAATACTTCCATCAGTGAGTTAGAGACTATGCAACACATTTTTGTTCATGCATATTTTATTCAAGAGTAAAAAAATGTGATTTGTCCCATAGGGCATGCTTACAATGTGTGTATCATTTAAGAAGTCAAATGCCAAAACATATTTCCATAGATAATAAAAAATGTTGCAAGATAAAATCCATTATATTTGTTTGTTGAAATATGCATGTAGACCCTACAAGAACCAGAAACAGAGGAAGAAAAATAACCATAAGCTAAATTGTAACAATAATAATATCAGCAGTAAATATAACCAGAGTACAATGTTTCCTGTTAAATTGAAGTGCGACACATGATTTTCTTTGTGTTCATTTAATTTAACATCTGAAAACCATGCTATCATGCTTTGGCAGCCTGAAAGTTGCTTTTCACTGAGATTATATTCATTCACACTATTGAACATTTTCTGTACATCAGTACAACAGAAAAAAATAAACAAGGCTTCACACCTTAGAAGGGCATCTCTGCATACAATAAATCAATATAAAATTAAAAGCAGTGGTAATAAGTAACATAATGAAAAAATGGACAAAAACTATCAAAGGAAGCCTATTTATAAAATTTATAAAACAAGACAAATAAAACTATAAATGTAATTCAAAAATTAAAAAATTCAAGTTTACTATTTGAAACACAACTATCACAATTATAATCTCACATAACAATTAGGAACTTAATTGCATGCATTGATGCGTTCCATACCATAGATGCTGTGTTAAAAATCACTTTTAGTCCATCCTTAATTCACATACTTTTATCATTAAATAGAAAGATGAAATATAAAGTAGAAAAAATATTAATGTATGAAAGGAAATTCTAGAAATGTATGTGATACTAAGTATCGCTTGAGGTTGTGGCTTCACTGGTATCGACTTTCCCAAATTATTTATTTTGAAAGAACCAGAATGTTTCCTGTTTTAGTTTGAATTTTGTTTAGTTTCTCTTCTTCTATCAGCCATTTGGACTAGGGCTGGGTACCAAATTCAATACTTTTTAGGCACCAACCGAATTGCCTCCTCGAAAAATGCCACGTCATTCAATACCAAATTCCACTACCTAAGGAGTAAATCTCATTAGCGTCAGTGAGCCAGTAAGCACGCAGCATGCTTCTACCAAGATCTAATAATGCTAGTGATTGGCTGTTACACATTGTAGAGACTTGCAGGAAAAGATCTACGTTACGCACAGAGATGGGGCTGTATGTACTAGGAGCTGAAAAATAAATAAAAAGATTTGTGCCATAATGTGTAATGTTGTAATTTCTTTTTTTTTTTAAATGGATTTTATAAAACTGGCATCGAAAAAAAGTATCGTTCAGGAACCGGTATCAAAGTCACGGTATTGTTATCGGTACCGGTATCACATTTTTTTTAGCGATACCCAGCCCTAATTTGGACATAGGAATTGATGTTTAATTTGGATCACAGTGTGTGTGCACTTGTCAGTGAAGTTTTTCTCAGCCTGTTTTTCCACTGTACTGCACAGTAAAATCAGATTAGATCAGAAAACAAGGTTGGAAAAACAAGAAATTTGTGATTAACACACTTTGATGCAAGATGGGTGGATTCATAAACCAAATGCCTGGCCTACACTGTGCTCAGTTTTAATAAAGGAACTACTTTTACATTACATTTTTAAATTAATCTAAGATTAATTTTAATGAAAAATAAATTTGTCCTAAAAAGAAGCATTAATTAACTCAATTCTGGCCAGGATACATTCTTCAAATAACTTAAATACATCTAAGCCAGCTTATTCTAATGACACAATGGTGTGTGGTTGTTAAATACTCTTTAAACAAAGATGTTTCAATTGTATGCATTCACAAATTTGTAGAATTTCCTTCTCATTTTGATATAGTACTTTGTGCAGCTCTTATGCGTGAATTTGCAGCACAGCAAAAAGTGCAAAAACTCAAAGGGGCTAATGTATACTTGAGTTACTGCACGTATTGTTTTACTTTCTCTTTAGCAACAAGCAGGTGAGAAATAATTGGGTAATGTGTGACAGCAGAGTATGTCCAAAAGTTCAAAATTACTTCTTCTCTTCTTCTTCTTTTGTGGTACAGAAACAGGTGTTAATGCAGCTTTGTTGCCAGTCATAGCAATGCAGAAGAGATGAGAAAAGCCTCTTTCACTGGAGGATGCTCAAGTGTATACTTTTCAGAAAGTGTGTGAGGTATAGCTTGATCAAAAAGTCATGCTTCTCTGATGTGAACTACTTAAACATTTACTAGAGGAAGAAAAATATTGTAGGGATGGTCTGGACAAAAATATAACCCTTTGAGATTCCCCTACGGACGTTGATGAAGTTTCAGTTTTATATGGAATAGTGCTTTCTTTTGCATTTCCCGATGTCAAATCTTGGTGTTTAATCTGTGATGCTGAAGTACCTACAGTGGAACCAAATTTTACAAATGCTCTTTTCATCCCCTCCCTTTCTTCCCTCATCCCCTCCAAGTTACTTCTTGCTAGGAGATGACTGATAATGAGGGAGGTGAGGAAATGAGCAGTGCTGGACAGTAGTGAAACGTACCCAAGAGGAGTTTGATGTCAGACTGCAGTGGATTTGGTGAGTACCCTGTCCTCTTTTCCCTGCAGGATGACGGCATCTTACTACTAGGTAAATTAATAAATTTAAGTCCACTGCTAAGTTCGCACTGCAAGTTTTAAGAGTGGTGTGACTTGGTAATACTAGCAAAACATGTAGGTAAACAAGATTCTTTTCCTCATGAAGTGAATTTGTGAGTCATTCATAATACACTTTATGAAACAGTAACATGATTTGTGTGGCATGGATACTGCAATTATGTCTTCTGTCTGGCCCTGTAATGAAGGAGCAGACATTTGTCAGCACTCAGAACAACACAACCCCCAACATATCAGTCTGTAATTGAACTGAGAAAGGGAACAACAGGCAGAAACAACTTTCAACCACACTTTTTCTGTCAGGCTGCAGCCTTCAGGCCTCTTCTTATCCCTGCACTCTGCTGTGAAACCCAGCCCCAGTCTCCCCCCCCACACACACACACACTCCCACCCTCCCCCAACTGTGCGATGACATACTGTCATGAAAAAAATGACCTTTTTTGCCCGTTTTAGTTTTGCTGCAGATTTTCATGTTCTGTCAGTGGGCTTGGTTTATTTCTCTGTTCTGAGGCCTGAATTCCCAATTTGGCAATGTCTTGCTGCACAGAGCAACAGCAGAACGGTTCTGAGGCTCCGACAGCACATCACTAAATGTTGCTGTTGTCATCCGTGCCGTTTGCCTCTGACATATTCATCTTTCCCATGGAGTGACCCACATGGTTCACCCCGTCCTTGCGAGGTGGCATGCGCTCGTTGATGCGGTCGAGGCCCTTGGCCTCCTCAAAGCTGGCAATCTTGTGCTGGGGGGAGAACCCACGGATAGCTAAAAAGAGAAAACACATATAAACATATCAGGCTCACCTTGTAATGGCATGTCATGCCCTATTATGTATTTCCCCCAAAATGTAATTTATCAAAACAAATTTCTAAACAATCAATGTCTACAAATGTCTACTGCCCTGCTAGTAATTTCAAATAAGATAAACTCTACATGTAAATAAAAAGATTTCTGTACTGTACATTGCTGTTTGTACCAAAGCTTCTTGGTTAGGGAGCATTGATTACCTTTGATATATCACGAGGTATTGAGGCTTCAGGGTGTATATTTCATGTTGATGCTCTGGTCTGTTTCTTGAGCATGCAGCACTTTTTTTGATGGAGGCCATTTATAAGCCAAACCAAAAACAATGAAGTATTGTAGTCATGCATCTCTTAGCAGCACTTGCCTTTGCAGTCCCAGTGTTTTAATTGATCATGGACTTGCCAGAAAAAGATGTTCCTTTTCTATTTAGCTATTTCCCCCCCTTTTCGCCCAGTTTGTGATGACCAATTCCAAATGTGGGCTACAGTCATTGCTGGTGCTAAGCCTCTCTATGTTGGTAGATTGATACACATAGAGAATCCTGGGACAGGAGAGCTTTAAGTGAGCAACAATTCATGCTATCTCCATGAACAGATTCCCTCCCCCCTTGGTACATGTACCCTGACCAAACAGTGACGAGAACTCGATCCCTCACCAGCTTCCCACCCTGCAAATACTGGTAATTGTGAGATGTTTTTTTCTCTTCACCACTCAGGCACACATTAGAAAACAATTAATTAAAAAAATCCTCACCCTACATTACAAATGTTTTATAAAATAGGTTTTGCAGTTCAGTTCCCAAATGCATCCCCTCTTTAAATCCAATCATCCAGTCGTTTGAATCAATGGTACTGCAAAGTAAAGTGCCAGCCATACCAGTATTAAACTTTCCTGTGAAATGTCACTTGATGGAGTTATTATTGTGTGAGCTGTTGTGTGCATGAAGTGTTAGTGGCAGGTGGCCTCTGCAGCAGGAAGCCCTGACAATATGTTGAGAGGGGTTGAAGATGGGGCACAGGTTTACCTTCTCCGTCCTCATCAGTCGTCTCGATGGCTTCGATGGCTTCAATGGTGGCTGAGGGGGGAGGAGGGGAGCAGGTTACTCCTGACAAAGCCATGCAAATGTAAAATGCAGCCCCAGCGGAAAGGTGGCTCATGTTAGGCCAGATGAGATATACATGTTTACTGGCAATGCAGCCAAACTCCGAGGAATGCCATGCATCAATACTGAGATAATTGGTGTCAATCTCTGGTTAGATATGTAAAAAATGAAAAAGACGGATCCATAGAGAGAGAGCGGGACATATATTGAAACAGAAAGAGGTTGAGCTGAAACTGTAATAGATTTTAGGTAATAGGACAGAAATATTGAAAAGTAGTTTTGGTCGGGACTTAGGTTCTTCTCTCCTAGCTTAGATGTGTTCAGAGCATCGCTAAGAGGCCAAAAAAACAAAGCTGGCTGGCTGCTCTATATTTAAGTCGGAGAAGAAGAGAGAGAGAGAGAGAGAGAGAGAGAGAGAGAGAGAGAGAGAGAGAGAGAGAGAGAGAGAGAGAGAGAGAGAAAGAGAGAGGTAAGACCAATGGTGGGACTGAGTTTGTTGATGAGGAAATAAAAAAAAAAAAGATGGAGTGAAGGGTAGAGAAAAAGGCTTATGCTGAGCCTCGTATTAACTCACCACTCTGCAGTGTCTGTTTGCCTCCAGAGAGAACCCCGCTCGGCAGCATGCCAGTGGGCGTCAGGCCTTTAAGCGTCAACACATTTTCACTCTCCTCTCTGCAGGAAACACAGAGGCAGGCATCGAGGTCACAAAACTTCACTGAACCCTGATCAAACTGAAGAAAAAACTTGATGCCCCCATTTTGACAACGGTGTATACATAGACTCACTCTACACACACGTACACACAGAAACACTTGCTACTGTTTTGTACTTTACAAACATAAAGTCTACCTGAGAACTGAGAACATTTTGGCCATTTTCCCAATAGCACGAATCTTGTTTCTGATCACCTCCTTGCGTGCTGCAGCTGCATTGGCTGCAAAAAAATACATACACACCCTGTCATAATAGGCTTCTCTGATACAATAGATGCTGTCATTATAAGCCCATGTATTGCATGATAAACTTGTTGTAGGGTTCTATGACACATAAAATATATGTTTCTTGATGCATAGGATACTGTGATAAAAGTCCCCCTTACTGCAATATACACTGTTATTATAGGCCATGGTAATGCATTAGATACTGTAATGCTCTGCAATGTGACTCTATACTATAGATTATGTCGTCATAGCTTGTATGTAGTGATGAGAAATCAGAAATTGTTGTTATTGTCTATCTGATGCAAAAAACATTGTCTTAGTTTTGTAATGCAATACAGCACAAATCTTTATCTTTTTTTCTGATGAACTGTTATAGTTTTACATAATTAACAAAATCACATGATAATTAACTGCATGTATCAAGTGTGCAGAGCTCCTTCCATGAAAGACCTGATTCTCTGTATGGAGTCTGAATTGAACCTACAATGCACTATTGATAAATATAAATACATTATTAAATCACTATTCACAAAATGTCTTACCATCAAATATCTCATCTTCATCATTCATCATGAGTTCATCATCAGAGCAGATGCTCAGCACATTCACCAGCATTTCTGTGACTGGGGAAGAAACAGAGTGTAGGAACGAGGTGAAGTCATTGAGCAATAAGCTACAAAGATGACAGATTAGAATACTTTGCTTTTGAAACACGTAATACCTTTCTCGCCAACAAATGGCAGAGACCAGGTGAAGACATCCATGAAGTTGGGCAGCCAGTAGGGATGGGGTGAACAGTTGAACTGTCGGATGTTCATGACATTATTTTCATATTTCAGTACAGCAGCTGTTGGGGAAGCAGAAGAGAGACATTAAAGTAAAATGTAACCCATACTGTCCTGTTAATAGCTTGCTCCAAGACGATTATGCTACTTAAAGAAATATTGAATAGAATCAGATTAGGGTTTAAGGGTTAGGTTTTATTTATGACATTTGCTTAAAAGAAATAATCATGTGCTATACAAATCTATGCTTACATAACAAAAACCCTTCAGCGCAATGGCAAACTCAGCACAGTACTCAAACTGTCATTTTGTTTTATAGGGTGCACTGCGCAGAATATTTTCACTGCATACTGTCATAGCCATATGCACAACAATTTTTCATATGCTCTATTCAAATTACTAGTACTCATGTTTGGTGATGTTACGCAGTTTAATATTTTTTGGACATACAGTACTGTATGTTTGAGAACAGAGACAGCAAAAAATGAGACATTCAACCACTAGATGGCCTAGCTGAGGCCAGGGATTGCTGACACTGTTACATCAAGAGGGATAAAGCCACATGGAGATAGTCAGCGATGCCGACAGTCCCTCCCACGCGCCCCATCTCCCATAGCCCATAGCAACCAAGACACATCTGAGAACACAAACAAACGGGGGCTCCCTGATGCATTCGCACAAGCTAAATGCAGATACATTAACCTTACACTCCACTTTGTGCTGTTGAAACCATTTTAATAGGGAAGTCATGGAGCTGTTGGAGCCCATGGTAGTCATTTTGTCAGAAGTGAAGTGTTTTTCTTGAAATCTAACCCAGATGCAGTTAAAATGGAATTGGGGCACCTCTCTTTCACGACACCAGGTTTTACTATTTATTGTTGTAACATTTAATTAAACAGTAAATTCATGTCTCAAGGCTTGCCTGCCCACTTAACATAGCCATAGAAATGATATGATATATGGGGGTTTTAAACAGGAATATATTTATTGGCTGGACCGCAGCAGCCACTGTAATTTTCTGTATATATTTATATTCATAGAGTAGTTTCAATCCTATATTTGTAGAGTGTTGACACAGTTGGATGCATAATGTTATAAGAGTAGCGAAGCTGCTTTAAGGAAAAGCTCAGTGCATAGTGTGGCTTAGCAAGTGTGTGGTCGATCGAGAGGGAGAGAGTGACTGTGGATGTGCTGAGAGCAGACTGGTGTTAGGGTTAGTAGCAGGTAAGTTGTCAAGGGGTAGTACATGGACAGTGTTTCAGTTTACTACAGCTGACTATCCCTGTAACAATATGGCCACAATTTAGCACATTGATCATACATGGTCCAGCCATACATGGACCTAGTCTCAGACCCATTTCTGTGATAAAAAAAACAAAAAAACATTGTTACTGTGCAAAAATATGATACAGATGCAAACAGAAACTGAATCAAAGATGGGTTTTCTGACCTTTGTTGTTGTAAACATCCAGGTAGTTTGGTGCTGAGAAGATGGTAATGAGGGATGGGAATCCAGTGGTCTGACTTTTACGGTACATCCGGTAGCTTCAAGGCGGTCAGGGGGAGGTAAAAAAGGCAGAGATTGTTCTTATATAAGTAAATATGTATTTATTTGTGTTTGTGTGGATATGTGTGTCTTTTAATGTGTGTTGTGGGGATAACATACCCTGCATCTTGTGCTTCATGCGCTCGGATAATTGATAATAGGTTATTGCTCTGTAGGAACTCGCATACAGCTGGATAACTGGAAAGGAGTAAATAAAAATTGGGGTTAGAGACATCTCTGAAAATGGTTATTGGGCTATAAAATAAAAGAGTATGACAAAGTACAAATTAATTCAGTTAAGCACACAATCTTACCATCATTTTACCATTTTCTTTTCCAATCACACAACCAAACTTCATTTAAGCTGCAAGTTACTAATTTCACATACAGTTTCACTCACCAGAAAATGAACAAAGTTATCACTCATAAATGCATTTATGGAAGCCTTGCTGAGGATGATGCAATGGTGTGGAAAACTAATCCATCAGCTACCTGTTGCAGTTAAAACCAAACTAACCCAGTATAAGCGGCAGTCAGAGCTTCCTGGCCCCCAGCTCTAACCTGACAGGAAATGTGCCTGAAAGGAAAGGAAGGCTGGGAGGTAGCTCAGGCGATGCTACACTCACACATGGCATAAGATATGCTCTATGAAATCTAATGCACCCTTTGCAACAAGACTAAAGTCATTTTAAGCTGTCAAGTCTGATGTTGCCTCAGGACAACGTTTTGGATAAATAATATTGTTTGTCCCACTTTTCCTGCTGCTGCTGCCCAAATTTCACAGCTCCCTTCAGCTGCCATTTTTCTTTTAGTTGATGATTGGTATCGTTTATGGTGAAATATAAATACTACTAATTTGACTGTTAGGGGCTGAATTGTCTTTTGAAATTCATATTTCACCCTATGTTGTTGCAATTGCTTTCGGTCTTCCTATGATTTTGATCCTCTCAGTTTATGAATTTGATTTTTTGAGTTTCATAAAATCTTTTGTGAATTTTCTTTATCGGGATTTGTTTTTGGATTGGGATTGTTATTTCTCCACTGGCTACATGCTGAAGTCTTCCTCCGTGTTCTTCTGGCCAGATAAGACAATGAGCTGCCCCATGGGGAAAGATGATAAAAACCACATGACCTCCTATCTGACAGTTCAGACTGTAGATGCATAGTCATGGAGCAGATATGGAGCAGAATCAGATTCAGAAAGCAGTTTGTTGCCACAGTAGTGGAACTACATGGAATGTGCCTTGGTGATTGGGTGAATACATATAAACAAACAAACGAACACATTAAAGATTAATAAAACAATAAACAATAAATACCGAAACAGAGACAAATAAATACAAAATAGTTGTTTAAGTAGTTTAAGCACTGTGTGCAATAGGCAGATGTATAGACAGGATGCAGGTTAGTGCAAAGTGTAGTGGCTAGGGGGGGAACAGGGCCTTGTTTGTAAGGCTGACTGCAGAGGGGAAGAAACTGTTTTTATGGCATGAGGTTTTGGTCCTGATGGACCGCAGCCTCATGCCAGAGGGGAGAGGTTCAAACAGTTTGTGTCTGGGGTGAGAGGGATCAGCTGCAATCTTTCTTGCCCGCCTCAGACTCCGGGAGGCGTACAGGTCCTGGAGAGATGGCAGATTGCAGCCAAGGGTTAGGGTTAGTATTAGGGTTAGCAGATGTAGGACCTGAATTTGTCTCCAAAGAAAAAATGAAAACATAAGACCTGTGTCACACAAGGAGGGACATGTAATCAGAATTGGGACACTTCAGCTGCAGTGTGAATGTAGCTTTCCATTTATTAGCTCTCGCCACAGTTGTTATGTAATACCTAGAAGGTTGTGTTATGTCATTCAGAGACTGTATCATCCCTCCAAACTGTGTCTCCTGGGTTAGAAAAAAAAGATTATAGATTACAGTTTAATTAGCTCTTTTCAAATTTTAATGGCCTCAATTTAGCAACACCTCAATCAGTCTTAGTTTCGAAAAGTCCTTTGTGATTCCTTTGTTTCTTCAAGCTGCTATATTCCAGATATACAGTATATCGGACAAGAAAGAATATCCTTAGATCCATCAGTCGTAAGTACAGACCTGTTAAATTATGTTGCTATCAAACATTACCTTGATTGTTTTTTAATCTGTTTTAGCTATCTTTCTAAGAAATGTATTCTCTAATGACTTTGATAATTGCTAATGAAGTCGAATGAACAAAATATTTGCTGAATAAAGCACTAATGAAGACAACACTCACAGATGCTCTTGGTGAAAGCATTAGCCAAAAGTACCAAATGTAAAATATAAATCAGACACGTCCTTGACTTCACGGCAAACACCCCAGATTTTGTTGGTGCAAGCCAAGTTTCTGCACAAGCATTTAGATATTTAAAAACGTTCTTATAGTCTAAATCTGCTAATTACTGTTTGCAATGATCCACATGGACTGTCTTTTCAAACTTAGACTCCACACTGTGTAATCCCCTTTTGAAGACTGATGCAGTAAAAAACAGAGATACGCTGACTGAGTAAGCTATTCGTACAGTGCTGCAACCAACAACTATTTTTGTTATCAATTAATCTGCCAATTATTATTTTTTGGAATAATCTATTACGCTTTAGCTGTTAAAATGTCAGACAATATTTAAAACATCCATCACATTTCCCAGGGCCCAAGGTGACGTCTTCAAATTGCTTGTTTCGTCAAATAGTCAGATATTAAATTTACAGTGATAATCGAATCTGAGAAACTAACTCTTTTTAAATTATCATCATAATATAATATATAATAATAATAATAATATATCATAATGGTTGAGTTTTGTGACCATCAACTATTTTTGTCCAGACCTACCGTAACCTACAGTACATCCTCCCTGAGCTACAATCCTCTCTTCCGGCATTTTTCTTACAGTCACTGATGCACCCATCAAACGTTCCGAAGTGTTTAAAATATTTAAGTGCTCAAAGGTTTGTGGCGGAAGAAAAAAAAGGATCCTGAGCACCTGGCGAAACTGTGCCATCCTCATATATCTAGGACACATGGCTAACATTCCCTTGGTGGCCAATATATAAATTACAGGAATAGCTGTGTTACACACTAACATGGATATGCTGTAACTCTTTCCACTATGGCTGACAGTACATCCTAATAGAACTGTAAAATGTTATGTAAGTGTATCTATTAAAAACATATCTACATTACATTTCTAACTTAGAAATCATTTTTTTGCATCACACTGATTAAAGATTATTTTTTTCTTGTTTCTTGTGCACAGTACTGACACAAATGTCACATAATAACATAAAAATAAAGATCCAACAGTACACTATGTACTAATTTATCTTTTGTCCGCTCCAACGGTATTTATTGATTACTGTGAGGGAACACAGTACACACACATTGCTTGCCTGCGGCTCACATTCCTTCTCTCCCCTTTGTGAAAACACACAAGTATGTGTTGGTGAGCCTGTGAGTGAGAGAGAGAGAGATGGAAGTGCTGTGTTGTGAGTGTGAAACTGAGAGGTTTTTTTTCTTTCCCTTAAAAACATCCATCTGTCGGGCATCACATTCATAATCCCCCAATATAAAAACAGTCTATAACCATATTCCTAATCACTGAGCAGAATCACATTTTCCTAATTACAATCACTGCACAAGAAATGAGACTTGGTTAGTTGGTGCTTTGATATTGATAATAGTATAGTTCTGACAAGGTTGCAACATGTAACAGAATGTGTAGCTAGTATTATATGACAATACACTTAATACAAACCCTTGTGTGTTAAAGCATTACAACATCACATTATTGAAATGGATTGAGTTGTGTCACTGTCTCCATATTACATATATGAAGCTTTTTGTAAAATCTCTTTAAAATTCTGGAGGATTTAATTTTTTTTAATCAAAAGAGGGGGCACGAAAATTTTACATTCTGACATGAGGGAAATGGTCTTCTACAATGCATCCATTTGGTCGTTGTTAACATAGAAGTTTGATTTAATATCAAAGGAGAACCAAGAGCAGGCATGCATGGCATTTACTGTTCAAAACTCTGTACATATGGGATCTTCTACAATAAGTTACATCTATTACAAACATTCTTCTTTTGCATGACTACTTGAGAGAAAAATGCTTGAGAGAAAAATTGATTTTATGGAACACCTGTATAGGGAGTCACATAATGTTGCCCAATGTGTGTTTGTGTGCACAGTTCATGTATTGAAAACAATCAGTCATTGTCAGTATGTAGCTTAAAGTCAAATAACTGCACTATATGTGATTGCATTTTAATGTACACCATTGTTTCTTAACCTGCTTATACATACTTCTTTTTCAGATAGAGATTTTCTTGCATTTCCCAGGAGAATGTGATTCTCTGTGCTGCATACATACTCTATAGTCGGCAAGAGTCATAATGATGGAGAGGTAAGTTTGAGAGTGAAGGCAGAACAAAGCCATGGGGAGTTAGATGACTATTATAGCAGCATCCTCCACACATCTACAGAATAATCCTCACTAAGCTCCTCTCTCACTGTTAGAAGATGGTTTCTCACCGGTGACCATTTAACAGCAGTGAAAGGGGAAGTTAAGACCCATCACCTGCTTTCTTTTTACTGTGTCCGATAATTGCCACGGGTGCTTGTAAACTCAAAGTAAAAAGGTGATCTTATATGTGAAAATATATCATGAAAACAGAAACGTCTGCACTTTAGTGGAACTATTTCTGATATTATTTGAAGCAAAGGTCACCTTTGACACTTCTGTGCACCCACAAACACACCGAAATGAGAACTACATGTGTTATAATGTCAATCTGAACTGCAACTATTCTGCACATACTGTCAGTCATTTCGTCTTTGGTGGAGGAGTAAATCTTCTGACTTAACTTTTTCGTGATATGAGCAGAACTGCAGCTCCCATGCAGAGGGGTCTGTATTGTTCTGAACTTTCATTAAGAAAACTCTCACAACAACTGCCAGCTAATATCTTCTCCTCACCACCACCACCTACTTCCACAGCCTCTCTTCCATCTCCCAACAATGTTAGGACAGTGCTCCTCCTTCTTTTACATGCTCTGTCATGGCGGTTGAATAGTTGCATCACAAACCTGTTCCCAATTTGTCTCGCTATTATATTTTACTCCTCTCTCTCTGCCTCTATTTTTATTTGACTCCAGGTTCACCCAGCTAATCTTTTGTCTGTAACAATCTGCTCTGTAAGTCAAAAAGACAACCTCTTCTCAAAAAACATTGATAACCACAAGGCAATGTGGCCCATTTACTTACTTACCACACACACACACACACACACACACACACACACACACACACACACACACACACACACACACACACACACACACACACACACACACACACACTATAGGCTTTAAGGATATGTTTATCTATTCATTCATTGAATCATTCAGTCTTCTTAATCACATCTCCTTTCCCATGCTATCCCATTATGCAGGATTAAGTGTATGTCTATTGTTTTGTTCTTTGTGGTTTTGCTCAGGTAGCAATAACTGTTTGATATCTATTAATAATTTCTAATCTTAACATCTATTTTTGATATTAAGAGTTTTGGTTGCAAGGCTTCTGTTTAACAGCCAAATTTCACCCTGTACTCCAGCAATTCTCTTGAAGGATTAAATTAGATCTCATTGAGACTGATCATTTTGGGTGTTGACCTTTTACTGTAATGCATGACATTCCCGTTCCCCTATCTTCTCCTTTCTCTTAAATACACAGCTTAATAAAGCAGAAAAGGTGTGAAGAAGAAACCACCTAATTCATGATCAACCAACACAGGATTCATTTTTTTTTAGCTTACCGTATATATGAGGCAGGATTTATTGTTAAAGTATTCACAGTGTGAGTTGCAAACTTTCATTTATTTTCCTACTACTACTAGACCTGTAACGAGCCACATGGGTTAAGCTAATGGGATCAGTGCAGTGTAGGATAGGCACTTGATGCAGGTGATTGCTCGCAATGCAAGATGGCATAAACACACTATTTCAGACCATTGAATGCATTAAAGCAACTCTGCAATGTATCATTTAGTAAATTGGGATTTTAATGCAGTTAAATATCTAAGTATAGACAATAACAGTGTTATAAAGTTATTATAATCCAGAATGACTGAAGTTGCTGCAGGAAAGAAGTAGAAAAAGAAACGGCTCACCTGTAGAAGTAGGAGCAGCCTCGCACTGTGTTGTGGCTGAAATATTCCTGGGTTTTCTCATTGCCAAAATCCTCCAGAGGATCAGACCACAGCAGATCACACATGGGCCCAAAAGCCGGCGGCTCCTTGAACCGATCCAACTTAACATAAAAAAGCAGAAATGCCAGTTTTAAAAACTTTTTTTTTAAAACAACCAATGTACAGTAAGGCTTGGTGGTGCTGAGGCAGTATGTTATTACCTTTTTAATGTCATCTAAGGTGTGTATTTCAGGTGAGAGCCCACCATGGACACACAGAAACTGTTGGTTCATGAGTGCAGCCAGGGGAAGGCAGTCAAATGCATCCATACATGAGTCGTACACCTGCTCTGAGTACTTGATTTTACCTGACAGAAGACAGACGTGTAATCAATTCTCTCAGATATAACACAATACTGTATGCACATCAAAAGAATCAGAAGCAGTTTAACTGGACAAATATCTTTGCACATAAAAATAATTATTGCATGTTGGTTTGTCCTTGTGAGACATCTTTATAGAACTACACAAAAAAAAAGGAGAAAGTAGATGTGTTTTGCTAGAAATAAATTTTAAATTTTTCTCAGACAAATCCATCCACCTTTTTTTGTGCTGTCATACAGAATTAACTTGACAGTCAATAGAAAGGTGCGTTACCAAAAGTGCTCCAGGCTACACATGAAATTAGCAAGACACAGAGAGAAAGATATATAAACAATAAAAAAACAATATGATAAACACTTATATGTACTCACATTCTTGTTTGAAGGTGAAATACTCTGTCAAATGTCTACATTCATGATTTCCACGAAGTAAAAATAGTGTCTTTGGATAGAGGATTTTCAGCGACCAGAGGTATAAAACACACTGTCAAAACACATACATGAACAAAGTATTATTTCATGCAAAAAGCTGTATAACTTATGTTACAGTGATAGTATATAAAGCTTTCTGCAGTTTGTTAACCTCATGACATACTTAATGATATTCTGATGGTTTTACCTCAATACTGAAGTAGCCACGGTCCACGTAGTCCCCAAGGAACAGGTACCGTGTTGTGGCTGGTGATCCTCCCACTTCAAACAGCTTCATCAGATCAAAGAATTGCCCATGGATGTCACCACAGACTGGAAAACAACGAAAGGACAGCAAACGTTACATAATCAAAGAATTTGATTCAACATCTTTGTCTGCATCTCGGGGTTTTGCGTGTAAGTGTGCACATCCATCTTCTTCTTTTTTTGCATGTGTGACGGCGGAAAAAAAACCCAACACATTTCTCATGTTCAGCACAGGTCTGTAGTATCATTTGGCTATTTTGACCTATTCCATTCAGTGAAACAATTACAGTAGCCTCACTATGGGTTGATACAACTCTCAAACCTCTTGTAGCTTATGAAACCCACTCACAAATAATTGGAAACAGTTGTATTGTTATGAAGCTAAAAATCAATGATGTTTTTCTTCCAATAAAAGACGCCTGCATTTGTAAGGAGAACCAGAGATCCACTTCTTTTATCTATTGGTTCGAAGACAGAAAACAAAAGAAACAGTAGAGAATATTCTGGCAGGATGTCATGGCAGTACAGAGTAGTATCAGAGGTATCACTTTGTATCAGAGGTGTCTATCTTCTTTTCATGCTCGCAGGTTAGCTTTATAAATAGACAGGCGGGCAGGCAGTGCAACTACATGGAGATGTTTGTGTTAATATCTGTATCTCAAGAGCCAGTTAATTTATATTGTTTAAAGGTGACATATTGTGTTTGTTATCGTGATTGCTGTTGCTACTATCAAGATATCAAAGCCGTAAACTTACAATCAAGTACAATGTCCAGTGAATTGTAGATGTTATGTAACCATAAACACATGCCACAAATAACAAAAGCTACATATGTTATACACAATAAAAAACAGAGCATATTGTATGTTAGTTTAAACACACGTTACAGCTATTTGCATGTCAACATTTCTTCATTATTACTCTGGATTATTGTAATAACAGGCTAACCCTGCCCCAAAACACTTCACAACTCCTTTACTGGAGAAGGTAGCATTGTCACTATAAAGAAAAGCGTTGGTTATTCTATTATCTGCTGAGTCTTTGGCCCCTCCAATATGTCTATAAATTGTGTCAAGTAGGACCAAGATGGACTTTACTTTTAACAGTCAGCAGAGCAACAGAAAAGACTGAAAATTATATTCCTGCATATTCATATTCCTACAGCAAGAATATATATATTTAATCTACAATTACAGCCACACTGCCAGTATTAAAACATCTAAAGAGGAATTTAATGGTATGAATTTTTCCTGTCCTCATCTTATTGAGATATTGCTACGGTCTTTGGCTGAAAGGCCTTTGTCCTCCACAGAGAGTTGAGAAGCTCTCACCTCAAAGAGGTAGAAAAAGCTCAAGCCCGCAGGGGAGATACATACTTTTTTTTTGCAGTGAACACCATGGCTCTGGAGTGCAAAACTACATCTCATTTCCTCACTGCCTTCAATTTTTCATTATCATCTTCCTCTGTCTCCTTCTCTCCTACTCATCCTCCATCTCCTCTCTCTTTTCTGTCTCCCCTATCAGCTCCACAGTGGCCTTCGCCCACTCAAAGCTTAGAGCAATGTGAGTGGGAGACTGCTTGTGTGACTAAAGCAATCAAACACACACATACATATACGCACACACACACACACACACACACACACACACACACACACACACACACGCACAAACACCCATGGAACACATCCATGCAAGTAAAGATTCACAAGTGCATAAATGCTTCATAATATATGACTACACATACACACACACACACACACACACACACACACTGCAGAGACATTCAAACACAACTCAAGCTCACAAAGACATGAAACAGACCTCTACACTCACAAATGCCTGTACACAATACTCAGTTTATCATCCATATTTCATGCTTAATACATAAAGCCTTCATTTTCCTGATACTAGTCAAGATGAGAAGCCTGAGACGTCTCTTCAGGTCAATGTGCATTTCATCCATTTGTCACCTTTCTGTTTAGCTAAACACTGTACTTGCTTTAAATCAAGACAATTAAGCTGATGGGATGCTAATTACATGTACAGTATATTTAATATCACACAGTTTTGGGTGAAGCTGAATGACATGATAAAAATAAACAGAACGTATGATTGTGGCCTCATAATGCACCAAAATCAAATGTCCACAGGTCAAAGTATTTATAGGGATTTCAGGAATGTATCAAAGAATAGAAAGATATTACTTTGATTTGAGCAAAATGGCGTTTAGCACCAAGGATTGGGTGTCATTTCAATTCTTGATTAGCAACAGTTGAGACCGACAGCCTAGAAACATGGGTGGGAAAGAGGTTCGACGTTCACCAAAGGTCCATGTTGGAATCAAACCATGGAACATCATGGCTAAATTGTATAAAGTCCAACCACTGCCAGGACACCCAATTTTATTTTTTTGAGACTATAGCCACCTATGTTGGTGATAGACGGGCCAAATCAACCAATCAGATCAAACTCTTGCCGAAACCAGTCAGGAGAAGAGCAAAAACACAACTTTTCCTCCGAGAAAAGCCTCCAGTGTTGTTTTTTGCTCTTCTTTCAATGAAGGAATACTTTCTAGTTCGGATAAAACTTGCGCGATAGCTACGCTTATCTCATCCGTGGAAGCTGCCATGTTGTTTAGACTGAACAGTCACTTCTCGTTGCGTCACACCTAAACCCGCCTCAAAACCAACGCTGATTGTTAATCATCACGCAGCAGTTCCGTGTACATTTGTAGCATCTATATCCATTTTGTGTGCGATCCATCTGGCGTTGGTGAGTAGGAGTCTTGGCAGTGGCGATCGGTGAGGTAGTTTCCTTAGCTGCCTGCTGGTCTGGTGGATGTCCTCCTTACATAGTCACTGATATGGTCATAAACACTACAGTGCTCAATTACCTATTTTTGAGGAGGAAATAAACTAAAGATTTTTGCTACAAAGGCATGAACGGTTTTCTGGAGGACATCCACCAGACCAGCAGGCGCTCGTTGGATTGTTGTAGGCCGCGGCAGGCGAGGAAACAGAAGCAAGGATGCCGGTCGGGTGAAGGAAACTACCACACCAATTGCCACTGCCAATCCTACTCACCAACGCCAGATGGATTGCACACAAAATGGATATATATGATACAAATACACACGGAACTGCTGCGTGATGATTATTACCGGAGCCTGCCTGAACACACTCCCTCATCCCAGATGCCAGCTAGCAGCTAACAGGGTAGGTGAATTTAAACAATGTCTGAGTTGAAAACTCATCTTGTTGTCATGTAAGGGCCCTGTTCATGTTGCACAGACATTTTAATTGCATTTTGTGTCTGTTAAGAGGCACAAAGGCACTCTTTATCTTATGCCCCCAAAACTGCCGTTTTAGCTAAATGGGAGCTCTGGGCATTAGCTGCAGCAGCTCCGTGTCCCTAGCACCGATTCTTTTTTTTTTTTTTTTATTGACAGGTCTCACATATTTATAGTTATCAAAAATCCCGTAAAAATTGCCCGGAGTTCTCCTTTAAGTTTCTGTATGGGAGGGGCTGAATTATTTTAACTGTTCTGCGCTAAAGCGAAGCAAAGGCTCATGGGAAAAATAATGTTCTGAATGTTTTTTGTCCTAGTTAAAGTGTGTTTTAATACGGTTCTGTTAATGTTTTGGGTGTTCATTTATGTTATATGTGTTTTAGTTTTGTATGGTTGATTTAGTGTTCATGTTTATCTACATTTATTGTTGCACCATGACTGAGACCCGGGTGGGGACTGATGGGGTCTGGGCAGTGATACATGGTAGAGGTAATGTACTGATTGGAAGCTAGTTACTCTGTTATTCTGAGTGGAATTGTCTGTACAGGATATTGCAGTGGAAGACTACAATAATGCTCCCATACTGTGTCCTTTTACTTAAAGGAACAAATGTATTGGATATGTTGTTCTTAAAATCAGGCTGTCATAAAGGAAAAACAATAGTTATATATTCCTTAGTTAGTTATATATTCCTTAGTTAGTGATGACTTAAAGAGCCTATTATTTTTTAATTGTTATGTTTCTTTGCATGTTTAAAGCTACAGTGCGTAGTTTCGGTCTCCCCCATGAGAAATTCTAAGTAATGAAAACAAAACTGTTGGCGCATCTACATGGTACAAGCCTTCCATGATGGCGCCCCACCCTTCCTCCACGCAGCTGCTAGTAGCCAAGGAGGACACAGAGGATTAAAAGAACATGATGGACTCTTCAGAAGAGGTAATTATCTTCACTCGGTTTTCTGCGCGCGAAAGTTGACGGATGACACCAGTTTCTGAACATAGCCATACTGAGAAATACACAGAGAGTTTTGTGGAGCTGATAGTCTTAATTAGCTTTGTAGCAACTCATTTGGCAATGGCTTGAATGTAACAGATGTTTATTAATATAAAAAAAATGTACGCACTAAAGCTTTAACATGCTTATTTTAGACAACTCTAGAAACAACTCCAGAAAAAAATTATTTATGTTTACTAATGATTTTTAGTAATGACAACTAATGTAAACTTGATTTGTCTACTGCATCAACTAACCGCTCTGTGTCAATACAACTTGACCTGTTAAAAAACTTTAAGGTAATGGGTTTCCACGCAAATTTCTAGTAAAGTCAACTAATTTGGGATAACAGTGCAGAATCTTCGTTCAAATTTTTTTATTCATATTTTTCTTTTAACTTACCCTTTACCTTGATTTATGTTTATGTTGCTGGTTCACTAAAATAAAACTGGGTCTTTTACTAAGTTACACAAGTGTTGAGCAGGATTAGCCAGAATGTGGTTTAGTTAACTTAAAAAGAAAGACCCAATAATGCTCTCCTCAGAGTCAAAGCACCACAGTAGTATACTCTACTTGAAAAGCCTCACACAAAAAGGAACCAGTGATTTAGTCTTTGATGAGAGGACTTATAATGAGAGATTCAGTATAAGAGATTCAGTATACCGAAATGCTGTTGGCCTATTTCACTTATATGACAAGATAATGATGATTCTACCTGCAAGTGACAGTTTCCTGCTGTAAGAACTTACATTCATATGGATACAGTATCTCTTATGTGATTTCATCTTTGCTTGTGCTCCAGTCAGGTGCCCTGTTTATTTTTGTACTACAAGTACAAACAAAAGCATTGTCAGTCCACATCCTCTCACTACATCTTAGGTCTTTCTCCGCTGTCATCCTCTCCTTGGAATTGTCTCTACAGAAATAATTTTTGACTGATAATTCTATAACTGAAGTTTTCCAGTCTGGGTTTAAGTCAGCCCACAGTACTGAGACAGCTCTGTTGAGGGTTTTTAATGACATTTTTATGGCTTCAGACTCTGGTGATACTACTGTTCTGCTATTATTGGATCTCATGGCTGCATTTGATACGGTCGATCACCATATTTTATTGTCCCGATTGGAGAGCTGTGTGGGCATTAAGGGGTTGGCCTTAGCCTGGATTATGTCCTATTTGGAGGGCAGAAGTTTTTCAGTCCAGGTTGGTGATGATGTGTCCTCTACAG
This sequence comes from Perca flavescens, assembly GCF_004354835.1. Taxonomy (NCBI): domain Eukaryota; kingdom Metazoa; phylum Chordata; class Actinopteri; order Perciformes; family Percidae; genus Perca; species Perca flavescens. The sequence continues at coordinate 15,404,677 of NC_041343.1, forward strand.
CTCCCCTGTCGTGTGGAGTTCCTCAAGGGTCTGTCCTTGGGCCGCTACTTTTTTCATTGTATCTTTTGCCTCTTGGGTCAATTCTTAGAAATCACAATGTTTCGTTTCATTTTTATGCTGACGACTGCCAAATTTATGTACCAATAGGACAGTCAAAAGCTCTCTTGGAGTGTCTGACCGAAGTGAAAGCTTGGATGTCAATGAATTTTTTGTATTTCAATGAGAGCAAGACTGAGCTTGTGTTTTTTGCTCCTAGTGACTCAGCAGCTATGACACCTGTTGACTTGGATTGGTTAACTAGAGATATTAGCCCTGTGGTTACAAACCTGGGAGTCAAGTTGGATGGTCGCTTAAAACTCGATGCTCAGATTGGTGCAGTGGTGAAGACCAGCTTTTTCCAGCTTAGGCAACTGGCTAAAGTGAAATCGGTTCTAGCGCGACATGATTTTGAAATTTTAATTCATGCCTTTATTACTACTCGTTTAGATTATTGCAATGCACTCTACACTGTTATTAGCAAATCTAATATTGCACGATTACAATTGGTTCAAAATGCAGCTGCTCGTCTTTTAACTGGAACTCGAAAATTTTATCATATCACACCTATCCTCCAATCTCTCCACTGGCTTCCTGTGCATTTTCGCACAGATTTTAAAATTATTTTATTTGTTTTTAAATGTCTGCATGATTTGGCCCCCAAGTATTTGTCCGATTTGATTGTACCCTATAACCCCTCTCGTGTGCTCCGGTCGGCGGACCAGGCACTACTGGTCATCCCTAAGACCAAACGTAAATCCAGGGGTGATCGTGCGTTTGCGGTGGCAGCTCCGAGACTCTGGAATGAACTGCCTTTGCACATCAGATTGACCGAGTCTCTTCCCGTTTTTAAATCTCGTCTTAAAACTCATTTATTTTCTTTGGCTTTTAACTCAGTATGAGGGATGATTTTGGAGGCTGTTTTTCTTTTTAGAATTCTTTTGTATTGCTATTTTATTGTTCTATTGTGTCACTACTATATGTTATTGCTTATTTTAGATTGTGTTCAGCACTTTGGTCAACTATGTTGTTTTTAAAGTGCTTTATAAATAAAGGTGGATTGGATTGGATCTAGTGCCACCATCAGGTCAACATTTTAAGTTGTCCAATCCTTTAGTTTATGACCAAATACCTGCAAAACTAAGAACATTACCTTTACCTTCACTTGCTCCACCTTTGGTTAGTGCTAATTAGCAAATGTTAGCATGCTACATGCTAAACTGAGATGGTAAACATTATAAACATCATACCTGTTTTACGTCATAATGTTAACAATATCATTGCCGCAAGCATGGCTGCAGACTCACTTATTAAGGTAAATGATACAAAGAAATTATACAAATGACCATGACTTTTCCTTGTTACACAAAAGTCAACATTTTGTAATAATAAAGAGCATTTACTCACAGATTTAAAGGTCACATTAGTCCAATAAAGTCAGCTGCAAATTCAATGTAGAAAACTAAACTATTATTTTAAAGCACCACTATGTAACTTTTCCCTCTTTGGTCCCCCTACAGGTTGTCTCATTGGAACTACAGCCGTGTGGTTCCAATAAGACAACCTGTAGGGGGACCAAAGCGGGAAAAGTTACTTAGGCTACGTTCAGACTACAGGCAAAAGTGGCCCAAAAGTGTGAACAATCAAATCCAGCCCAGATCAAATTTTTTCAAATCAGATTCAGGCCACTTGCATATGTGGTCCTGAATCAGACCCAGATCTGATTTTTTTCAATGCGGCAGCAGTGTGAACAACAAGGGTGGATTTGATGCGACTTTTACCTCAATAACCCTTGCTGCGCCCTCTCTCTCCGCGGGCTCGTGGTGCGGCTGTCAACCGGGGTGGACTGTCCTCAGTGAGCCCCAACCGCGTTGCGTCGCCAGGGTGGGGATCGGCTCACGTAAAAAGGCGATGTCGGCAACCCACTGACCAATGAGTCTAACGCGCGCGAGTCAGAGGGTCGCCCCGTGGCGCAATTAAAGTGAGGGCTGACGCACCCCGGCTGAGGTGGGATCCCGGCCCCTCAGGGGCACCATCGGGGAGGTGGAGCGTGAACGTGTACGATAGGACCCGAAAGATGGTGAACTATGCCTGGGCAGGGTGAAACCAGAGGAAACTCTGGTGGAGGCCTGTAGCGGTCCTGACGTTCAAATCGGTCGTCCAGTCACACACGACCTCTGTAGTGAATTTGCAGCCATAACCCCACAAAAGGCCAAAATAGCCAATTTGTCTCTCTTTCTCTTCATTCTTCTCCTCCTCAGCACCTGCTCATTAATGTTATGGCTGCCATTACACAAACATTTTGAATTAAAAGCGAAAATGCTTACTTCCTCCATAACCTCCTTAACTTTAGTGCGACAGCATGCTGCGTCTGATGTCATTGTTCTTTTGCGCATGCGGGTCAGTTTGAAACCGCAAAAAGTTTACACTGGAATCTGATATAGGCCACATTTTAAAAGGTAATGTGAACAGCCAATTGTTGCCAGACAAAATACTGTATATTCCGACTTGTTTACTCACTATATGACTACAGAATAGTGGTGACTTCTTGAAAAGAACACAAGTATTAATTACCTTTGTATAGTTCGGTTTTGTTTGGATAGTTTGCCATGTCAACGGTAACCTCCTCAGCTTTCTTGCATGCCATATCCACAAATTAAAAAATATGTTGGTGGTGCAATGTCACACATCCACAGACCAGACTCTCTATCCTCATTGATATAAATGGGGTGGAGAAAATATCAGAAACGCCTTTCAGTATAATGCAATACAATTCAACAGCACCACAAACCACAGCCTTCAAAATGACCAGTGAGTTGAATCAACACCTCTCCGAAACAACAAACTGAACATTAAAAACATCAGAAATTAGATTACTTATTACAAGGCTGCTGTAGGCTGCATTAATATTAGCTAGGTGAAAAAAGCTTTCATTAGATAGTGTGTATATATATATATATATATATATAAATAAATGGAACAAGATTCGGCTGATGGCCCGGTTCTAACGTTTAGAATCGGTTGACTCAAGCTTTGCTGTCAATTCAACGAAGCTGCTGCTTGTTTGCAATGCCATTGAAAGACCCAGGTGTTTGTTTATGTATCTGTGCGAGGGAGATAAAAGCCTTGCCATTTGTGTGATGAAGGACTTGGTCATTCATGTTTGGGGTGGCGGTGATCAGCCAATCAGCGCCTTTGTTTTGGTTTGTAGAATAAACATAAACATGTGCTGACTGATAGGTTTTGTTTATGGAGTTAGCGGTGAAAGTGGTTAAGAGGAATACATCGTAGATATTGTAAATTGTACTAGCTGTAGTCTGTGAATCGTCCTTCCATGTGTGCGTTCATAAATGTGAGTAGACTAGTAGAAATATAGATATGTATTTGGGTGTGTTGAGTTTATATTGACGTTTATATGTTCTAAGATGGTCAGAACATTAGCATAAAACTCCTCTAGCCGCATGCAAACACTCACAACAGTATTTAAATTGTGCTCGTGTGTACTCACGTAATACTGTATATGATTATTATTGGAGTACTCAAAATGGCTGTGTAACAGGGACCTATGTTTGAGTTACTGTATCTAATATTACAGCAAAAAGGAGGCTGTTTTATTTAATATGGAATGGAGCTGATGTGGATGTTATTTGGTTGTAAGAGCTAGCTAATTAAGTTAAAGTTATACTCGTAGTCCCTTTTACAAAATATATATTTCTTTGAAGGGATGAAAAGTGTCTTTTATAGAACTGGCTTATTCAAAAAAAATATAAACTGTATCTATCAGATTAAATCGAATCACACCGAATCGATTCAATATTGAATCGAATCGCACTGAATTCTTCCATAATAACATGTATCGTCCCAGAACCGTATCGATATATATATATATATCGATATATATATATATATATATATATATATATATATATATATATATGTATGTGGCGTCTTGCAGCAGACAAGCGCCAGGTAAATATTGGTAATAGGGTTAATACCTGTGACTGGTGCCTCAATGTCCAGTATAGTTTTCTCCTGACGCAGGATAGCTGCTCCCTCGCTGACGATTCGAAGTGCCACAGCTTCTTCTACACGGCCCTCCTTGGTGAGGTGGGCCTTCAGGAGATCCACACGAGGTTTCCCTTCGCAGTCAAACACTTCCTTAATTGTAAGGCGGTGGCTCAGGGGGAAGGGGACAGCTGAGGACAGAGCACAGGCACATGGTGACATTTAAACAGAGGGGACATCACGGTAACTATGGCTACTGTTAATGCCATCAAGAATACAATTCTTGATTATAGTTTTTTTTGCACTGTTGTGAAAGAATAATGGCAAAAACCACTCAGGAATGATACAGACAACATATCAAGGAATTCATGCAGAAATTCTATTTGAGAAAACCACATCTATGTTTCGCCCGCAGGCATTATTGTGCTGCTGCTGCATCATGTAAACATCTTTGGCATGAAAACCATTATCATAAACATGGCTTTGCTTAAAATGCATAAAGTATGAAAAGCCATTTGTAAATTTATATCTGCAGGAATACCTTAATTTATTCAGAAATATATGTCAAACACTATTATTCCTTACAGATGTTTATATGTACAAATTAGTTATTTGTTTAAATGGTGGGTCAGAGATGCTAATCACTCTGCAGTTATTTGTGCTGTGTGTTTTACATGTGTTGCATGTAAATTCTTATATTATTTTATGTAAATAATGTATATTTGTAAAGCAAACAATTAAATACAACATACCTTACTTAAAATATAAATTTAAATTGTATATAAACAGCAGCTGGAACAGTAACAGGAATTGACGCACAACAAACTGTCAGCTACAAACAGTTATTCCAGTACAGATGTGTGGTTACTTGCAAAGTATTTTCTGAGTGCTGGATAAAACTCAGCTAACATCTAAGCACTCTATTCATCCAGCACTCTCCCTGGATTGCTAAAGCCTGTGGCCATTAAAATGCACCAGCTACCTTCCCGACAGACTGCCTGTGAAAGTCTGAAATCCAGCCACAGATCATTACTTCAGTGGCAGCAAAGGTTATTTATTAGATCTGGTGCTGATCTCTGTGTACTGTAACTACAAGCTTTCAAGGACCATGTATTGGCATTCATCTACAGATCATCTGGCTTAACATAGAAAACTCTTTCTAATTTTAAATAATTCCTATGAAAGGAAAAATAAGTCACATGAAGTCCAGTTGCAAAATTCATTAAAATAAGAAGACGCAAACACACACTCACACACACACACACACACACACACACACACACACACACGATAAACTGTATGAGAAAAGTAACAAAAGATTGGTGCCAAATCAGCAGCTGCAGCAGAGCAGAATATGATCAGTACTCAGCTGACACTGTAAACATACATGTTGAATGTAAACGTTCACTAGTCAAGTGTCAAGGGTGTGCAGGGGGTGTGGTCACACCTAGACCAGGGTTTGCAGTTAGTGAACAGTACAACAATGCACAAAATTGAAATAAAACAAAGGATGACGTCATTATTGGTTATGGTTAAGGTTAGCATTATTGTACCTTGGCTTAGTTAAAAAGGTTGCATCTACCTTAAATACCAATTTACCATCCAGCGAGCACGCTAGGTGGCCTAAATAAAACATGGAAGATGTTGTGTTTCCAACAGGTGCATTCTGGGACCACCTTAAAATGCTTAATGCTAAAATACTCATGGTGGATCCTCCAGCGGTGACTTCTATATTTGCTTGGGAATTCCTACCTTCATTTAGGTGTTTGAGGCCTTTCTGCTGTTTGTGACAATAATCCCTGTCACAGATGTGACCTCAGATTGCTCTTTCAGATTAAAACATTTTGAATCTGAGAAGCACACTGGGACCTGCAGAGACGTTGAGTGGACTTGTCATATTATGCTTTGAGAATGACCAAGCAGAGAAGTTTCACCTAGAGTAAACTGAGGAGGACTTTGCGGTGCACAAGACTCGCAGAATGATGTTCAGCCAGGTGAGTATGGTACAACAACAACAACAACTCTTCAGAGGAGGATGTCAACAACCACTGCGTTGTCTAGAAACGTGTTGTGTGTGTTGCACTTTGTACTATATGGTGTTTACATCTCTGTGTTGGCTGCCTTGGTGAAGCTTTATTCTGTTATTAAAGTGGCAGGTTACTTAAGCCTGTTGCACCTGCCGCAATGTCCATAGCTCTTTTTATTTATTGTTGGTCATTTGTGTGTAATTGTCTGATATTTTGTCCTCTTTTCTGGTTAACTCTTTTAAGGCTATACTGAGAAAGGTGGTTGTATATTTAAAATTGATAATGAGATCTACGCACAGGATGCAAATTTCTGTCTATAAGGAATTTATTGTTCGGATATAAGGGCTTGGTGGCGTGAGGTTGTTTCCCTAGTGTGAGACAATATTGTGCATGTTAATGCACTTTATTTTGTAGCCTAAAGATGGTCTTTAATTTAATAGTTCTATCATATAACATTATCATCATCTTATACCACCCCCTCCCCTTTTAAAACGTAACTCAGAAATGTTTACTCCGACTTTTTACTTATTAATTAGTAGTTTTAGTAAAATATTCTAGTACTTTACTCCATCTACGCACATATTATGTACATATGAAACAAGACATCAGCAGCAGTATATTCAAGAGTAATGGTATGCTTGCAAGATTTGTGCAGTGCATAGCAAACAGGGCCACTCAGTAGTGCCAAATGAAGAGAAGACAAAGGAAGAGTCTCAAAGCTCAGGCTTAAACCGAACATGATCAACATGCTCTTTAATAATGAATGCTTGACTAGAGAAATCTCCTCAAAGTCGCTGCTCCTGGGATAATGAGGCGGACCCCAGCGAGTGTATAAAGAATGTTCACGGTGTGCAGTGTGTATCTGTGATGGCGATGTGTGCTTTGACACTTTACCACCAGCTAGTATCAACTCAGCACTGTCACCATTCAAGTTTTACTTAGGTTAATGGCATTGTTTGGCAGCCTGAAAGCATGGGGATACAACTTGGCAAAATACGTCTCAAATGCAGCGATGAATTAAATTGAGAGGAAGTAGATGAGCCAATGAGCTATAAAAACACTGACTAAAATAAGTATCTTAAAACAGTAAATGTAAAATGCAGAAACTTAAATCACCATGAACTGATTATACTTTTTATTCAAACTGCTGCCACCTTTTTACCAGTAACATGAACTGAAATAGAGCCACATGCAGATGCTTTGAAAAGGACATACCACTTAGCTTCTTTATGCAGAATGGAGCAACAAAGGATTAAGACCACTAATAACAAAACAATCCAAAAAAGCAACCCAGATACTAGACAAATGATCTTCAACAATGCATTTTGCAGACACGTACATATGTAGACTCAACTGTACAAGTCCAGTGAAATAGATGTATGGTGAGATGAGATGAGATGAAAAGCTGACTTCTGCTCAGCACCAGAGCAGAGTTGAACTACGAAATACAGTATGTTGCCGGGCAACAGCAGCAGCAGCAGCTGACTGTTGGAGTACAGCCAGTGCCGCCACGGAAAACTGCAATTTGCATTAGAGATTCACAGAGATGCTGTTGGAAATGCTCATGCGGTAGACACACATCAATTTTTTCCGATCACATATAATATATAATATAATATGAGCCTGTACTGTACACTTTTTTATGCCAAAACACATTTTCCTGAGAATGGTATCTCCATACGGCAAGCTGGAAAAAAATGAAAGCGCATTTTATGTTGCTAATGAGCAACCTTGGGTTCAGTCAGGAAATGGCTTCATCTGATTGGACTAACTAAACAGTGTGCATTTATAAGAGGTCCAATTAACACACAGTCTACAGACCCAAGTGTCAAGCTTTTAGCATATGTTGTGTTGCTTTCTTTCCACCCACCCCCTACAGCTCCACCAGCTGCTTTATGCTGATGTTTGAAGGGTTACGTACCTCCCGACCAATGTTAAACAAAAAGATAAAAGCAGACCTGTTCTGCTAAACCCAACTATTGCGCCATCGTAACCATTGATAAACTATTATCAACATAAGTGTGAACCAATTTGTTGCTACTGAAAGCTGGAGTGAATATTTTAGCCTGACGCAAGGCCTGTTGAGTTTAAAGCTGACATACTGTATCATGTCTCAGTGCAGTGCTTCTCATATTGTTGCATAATTATTTATTTAAAGAAACTGCTTTTGTTGCTTCAAACAATGGAAAAACAGTTACAAATGCACGTGCTGCATTTCTTTAAGATACAGTGACTGTGACATGAAGAAAATGATTTTCTACGGTGCTATAATAAAGTAAGATAGTTCACAGGTGTACTAAAGGCCCCATTCCCTGAAATAACTGACCTGAATATGCCTCTCGGTGCCCACAGCACGGCAATGACAGTGCCGTGGAAAACAAACTGCACAGACCAGCACTTATTGTATCTCTTAAGATATGTTCTGTCAGGTTAAAACATGTAAGAAAAAAGAGAAGCGCTAAGAAACTTGCTGTGGTTTAAGTTCTAAATGTATACAGGGTTAAAAATAACTTGTAGTAGTACCTTGAAGAATCAGTGCTCTGTAGTTTTCTACATGCGACACATGCAACACAATAGCTGTCAAAAATGTCAGTCTCGACTTATCAAAATCACCATTGTCTTAATAACTTCTTTTGATCACCTGAAGGATGCATGATTAATTTTTCTTGCATCTAGTTTTTTAACTTGTCAGCCTTTTGGGGATTAAAAAACAAAACTTGGGTTTTACTAATTTTTCAAAGTGGAATACAAGAATAGTAGAGCGGATAGAAGTGAAATTATCCATTTTCGATGGTCCAAAAGAGCAAATTAATGGGGATTTGAAGATAGGTGAAGCTATTGAGAAAGATTTTTAAATTAACCTAAGGCTACGAGAATAGCAAAAATGAAACAAATGCATATTATTTGACTGAACCAGAAAAATATGCTTTGAGTGTTTAGAATCCTGCACGAAAATGCTAAATGTTACATGACCATGTTACAAAAGCAAAAGTCTGAGTCAGAATTTTTGTCTGTGCAGCGTTTGCTGATATAAACCTTTTGTTTGACATATTTTTGAATGCCTGGATGTCAGTAAAGCTTTGCCAAAAAAAACAGTTATATCTTGGTTGTGAGGTCTTGCTCAAAACAACAACTACTAATGTAATTTTATCAACTTCTTTCTCTTACTATGGACATTATTGTGACAAATGATAGTGTGGCTAGATGCACTGTTTGGAGAGAATGTCCTGGCAAAACAATGAAGTGTATCATCTGCTAACATGGCAGATATAAAACAAATTGTCTGCAGTATGATGTGTTTCAGAATTTAGGATGCACAGTGTGTTATTTCCATTAAAAATTAGTCTGAGCATAAGATTGTTAGGGTCCCTCGGGAAGGACTGCTGATTCACAATATAGTTCCTACAATATAGAGTGTTCAGACCTGTAAGTATAATTCCTAAAGTTAGTTTTTCAATTGTAACATTTAAATGCTTACAGGACATTCATTGTGCCTGCATTCATTGTCACATAAGTGTATCTCATAGTGCATATTATTCTGTTTCCAAAACTCTGTAGCCTAAAGGACAAAGTTGTTAATGCTTACTGAGCTACTTGGCCATTACGAACGACAATATAGTCTACAGAATGTGAATATATTCAGGCACAGTGGTGATTGTGACCTGATCCATTGTCAAAATGAGCATTGATCAAATGAGTTATGGCACAACTGTGAGCACTTCATCATCCTCCATTGATCCAAGTTGTCCAAGTCATCCTTCTCAACATCTACTGATGCAGCTTTTGGGATCCCATATAGACCTTTTCTCAGCAAATTAAAACATGACTCACTCCCGGTAAAATATATCCCCATTAAATGTCAATTACATGCCCTCTTCCTCTTCCACTGGCCCTGTCAAAGCCTGTGAAATCCTGCTGCATCACTGCCCCAGCTTCTACCACAAGCTCGGTAATTCAGCAGTTTTTCCATCTCTCCTCTTATGCCTATACCGGGCTAAAGCCAACATATAGGCAGTCATATCGTGACAGCAACGATTACAATATAAATAAATGTGTGCAATAAAATCCATATTTCCCCGCTGCACTGCTGCTTCTAAGCTTTATGCCCGATCTTCGCGGGGGCTGTGCAGCAAAGAAAACCGGATTGTTTATCAACATCAAAGCTCCAGCAGCTCACTATCATCACCGTGAATACAACTTGATGGCCGCATATACACCATTAATGCACGACATGAAAAATAAAGGCCATATTCTGCCAAACCACGAGGAGCTAAATTCAGGAGATGTTATGTAATATCTTTCTACAGCCATAACCTAACGCAAAATGTAGGCTAACTTACATTTCACCATCCGATCGGTGGCGTTTAAGACGATGTCAGCGTTAGACATCTTCATGGGCAGTTGCTGTCTTCGAGGCTGAAGCTGTTTTCTCTCCCTCCTTTTAGAGTCTACTCTCAGTATTTGTTGTCGAAATGCGACTGATGCTGTGGCATCACTTAGATGATGCGCCCCCTCCGTGCGTCGGTGCTGCGCCGGGTAGGACTGCTGCTCCCCAGGCAGGGATGAATGCTGGATGCTGGATGCTGTACAGTAGGAGCTGCTGCTGTGCTAAGCTGTTAATGTGGGGGAGGATGAACGGAGAGAGAGAGAGAGAGAGAGAGAGAGAGAGAGAGAGAGAGAGAGAGAGAGAGAGAGAGAGAGAGAGCGATGCACCCCCGACATGGCGGTGGAGGGAACTCCCACGCAAATGTTTCACGGGACTGCCTGATGCTGCCATCAGATGGAGGCTGAGACGGGGTTGCCCCCACGCACGCACGGCGCGCCATGTTTCGGTATTCTCGAAATTTCTGTACGCCCGAAGATGGGAGCGTATGGGCCTCGGTTCAAACATGTGTAACATTCATGATCACTGGACAGGTTCGTTTTGATTACAGGCGCGCGCACGTGCACGCGAGCATCACAGGCAGTTGGATTTATGGCAAAGACAGCAGAGACATTTCGCTTGGTGGCGACAAACCGCCAGGGTTTGTGCAAACTGAGCTACTCAAACGTGGCGATAGCACACATTTTAAAAGAAAAATTCATGTTATTTTACCAATTTGGAGATGACGTCATTTTTGTTTATGTGCCACAGGAAATGCCAATAAATACATTTTCTGATGAGTGGGCTACACTTAGCCTATATCAAAACACTTGTCTGCTGTAAAACCCAAACTTAAATTTTAGCCTACATGTTTTTTTGTCATCATTTGTTAATTACCCTAAATCTATTGACTGAATTGTGGTCCAGTGCATACATATAGTATACATATAGTATACATATACACATATATACATATATATATATATATATATATATATATATATATATATATATATATATATATATACATACACATATATATATATATATATATATATATATATATATATATATATATATATACATACATACATACATACATACATACATATATATATATATATATATATATATATATATATATATATATATATATATATATATATATATACCTCTCCGTGAACCATCACCTTATCGTGGTGGAGAGGTTTGTGTGTCTCTGTGAACCTGAGGGCTGTGTTGTCTGGAGCTTTGTGCTCCTGGTAGGGTCGCCCAAGGCAAAGTGGTCTCAGGTGAGGGGCCAGACAAAGAATGGTTCAAAAACCCCAATGAAAAAGCTAAGCAGAGATGGAGTGACCCTGCCCGGAGGAAGCCGGGGCCCCGCCTGGAGCCAGGCCCAGACGGTGGGCTCGCCGGGCGAGCGCCTGGTGGCCGGGTTTGCCACGGAGCCCGCCGGGCACAGCCCGAACAAGCTACGTGGCAACTCCCTCCATCCCATGGGCCCACCACCTGTGGGAGGAACCGTTGGGGTCGGGTGCGATGCCACATGGGTGGCAGTGAAGGTCAGGGGCCTCGACGGACCAGACCCGGGCAGCAGACGCTGGCTCTGGGGACGGGAACGCCACCTCTCTGTGGGGGAAGGAGCCGAACTGGTGCGGGAGGTGGAGCGCTACCGTTAGATCTGGTGGGGCTTACCTCACGCACAGTCTTGGTTCTGGAACCATACTCCTGGATAGGGGTTGGACTCTTTTCTTCTCCGGAGTTGCCCAGGGTGTGAGGCGCCGGGCGGGTGGGGGATACTCACAAGCCCCGGCTGAGCGCCGCTGTGTTGGAGTTTACCCCGTGGACGAGAGGGTCGCCTCCCCACGCCTGCGGGTTGTGGGGGAAAACTCTGACTGTTGTTTGTGCATATGCACCAAACAGGAGTTCGGAGTATTCGGCCTTCTTGAGACCTTGACTGGAGTCCTGCATGGGGCTCCAGTGGGGACTCCATTGTTCTGCTGGGGGACTTCAACGCACACGGGCAATGATGGAGACACCTGGAGGCGTGATTGGGAGGAACGGCCTCCCTGATCTAAACCAGAGTGGTTGTTTGTTGTTGGACTTCTGTGCTAGTCATGGATTGTCTATAACGAACACCATGTTCGAACATAGGGATGCTCATAAGTGTATCTGGTACCAGAGCACCCTAGGCCAAGGTCAATGATCGATTTCATAATCGTTTCATCTGATCTGAGGCCGTATGTTTTGGACACTCGGGTGAAGAGAGGGGCAGAGCTGTCAACCGATCACCATCTGGTGGTGAGTTGGGTCAGAGGGTGGGGAAGACTCTGGACAGACCTGGTAAGCCCAAACGTGTAGTGCGGGTAAATTGGGAACGTCTGAGGAGGCCCCTGTCCAACAGACTTTCAACTCACACCTCCGGGCGGAGCTTTTCGTGCATCCCTGTGGAGGCTGGGGGCATTGAACCCGAGTGGACAATGTTCAAAGTTTCCATTGCTGAAGCTGCAGCGAGGAGCTGTGGTCTTAGGGTCTTAGGTGCCTCAAGGGGGTAACCCCACGAACACCGTGGTGGACAACGGTGGTCAGGGAAGCCGTCCGACTGAAGAAGGAGTCTTTCCGGGATATGTTATCCCGAGGACTCCGGAGGCAGTTGCAGGGTACCGAAGGGCCCGAAGGGCTGCAGCCTCTGCCGTGAAAGAGGCAAAGCAGCGGGTGTGGGAGAAGTTTGGAGAAGACATGGAGAAGGACTTTCGGTCGGCACCAAAGTGCTTCTGGAAAACTGTTCGCCACCTCAGGAGGGGGGGGGAACCATCCAAGCTGTGTACAGTAAGGATGGGACACTGTTGACCTCAACTGAGGAGGTAATAGGGCGGTGGAAGGAGCACTTTGAGGAACTCCTGAATCTGACTAATACGCCCTCTATGTTAGAGGCAGAGCTGGAGGATAATGGGGGATTGTCGTCGATTTCCCAGGCGGAAGTCACTGATGTAGTCAAACAACTACACAGTGGCAAAGCCCCGGAGATTGATGAGATCCGTCCAGAAATGCTCAAGGCTCTGGGTGTGGAGGGGCTGTCCTGGTTGACACGCCTTTTCAACATTGCGTGGAAGTCTGGGACGGTGCCAAAGGAGTGGCAGACTGGGGTGGTGGTTCCCCTTTTTAAAAAGGGGGGACCAGAGGGTGTGTGCCAATTATAGGGGTATCACACTTCTCAGCCTCCCTGGTAAAGTCTACTCCAAGGTGCTGGAAAGGAGGGTTCGCCAATAGTCGAACCTCGGGTTGAGGAGGAACAATGCGGATTCCGTCCTGGTCGTGGAACAACGGACCAGCTCTTCACTCTCGCAAGGATCCTGGAGGGAGCCTGGGAGTATGCCCAACCGGTCTACATGTGTTTTGTGGATTTGGAGAAGGCGTATGACCGGGTCCCCCGGGAGATACTGTGGGAGGTGCTGCGGGAGTATGGGGTGAGGGGGTCTCTTCTCAGGGCCATCCAATCTCTGTACAACCAAAGCGAGAGCTGTGTCCGGGTTCTCGGTAGTAAGTCGGACTCTTTTCAGGTGAGGGTTGGCCTCCGCCAGGGCTGCGCTTTGTCACCAATCCTGTTTGTAGTATTTATGGACAGGATATCGAGGCGTAGTCGGGGTGGGGAGGGGTTGCAGTTTGGTGGGCTGGGGATCTCATCGCTGCTCTTTGCAGATGATGTGGTCCTGATGGCATCATCGGCCTGCGACCTTCAGCACTCACTGGATCGGTTCGCAACCGAGTGTGAAGCGGTTGGGATGAGGATCAGCACCTCTAAATCTGAGGCCATGGTTCTCAGCAGGAAACCGATGGAATGCCTTCTCCAGGTAGGGAATGAGTCCTTACCCCAAGTGAAGGAGTTCAAGTACCTTGGGGTTGTGTTCGCGAGTGAGGGACAATGGAGCGGGAGATTGGTCGGAGAATCGGGCGCAGCGGGTGCGGTATTGCATTCAATCTATCGCACCGTTGACGAAAAGAGAGCTTAGCCAGAAGGCAAAGCTCTCGATCTACCGGGTCAGTTTTCGTTCCTACCCTCACCTATGGTCATGAAGGCTGGGTCATGACCGAAAGAACGAGATCCAGGGTACAAGCGGCTGAAATGGGTTTCCTCAGGAGGGTGGCTGGCGTCTCCCTTAGAGATAGGGTGAGAAGCTCAGTCATCCGTGAGGAGCTCGGAGTAGAGCCGCTGCTCCTTTGCGTCGAAAGGAGCCAGTTGAGGTGGTTCGGGCATCTGGTAAGGATGCCCCTGGGCGCCTCCCCTAGGGAGGTGTTCCAGGCACGCCCAGCTGGGAGGAGGCCTCGGGAAGACCCAGGACTAGGTGGAGGGATTATATCTCCAACCTGGCCTGGGAACGCCGATCCCCAGTCGGAGCTGGTTAATGTTGCTCGGGAAAGGGAAGTTTGGGGTCCCCTGCTGGAGCTGCTCCCCCCGCGACCCGACACCGGATAAGCGGACGAAGATGGATGGATGGATGGATATATATATATATATATATATATATATATATATATATATAGTTGCATATGAATTCAATAAAAAAATATGAATTCAAAAATACTATTATATGTACAAATCCCGAATATTGTGGCACTTCATGTGAAAGTGGTCATTTAACCCCTAAGTGTGGACTGTAAGGCACCTCATTCTTCATTTAGCCAACCATGAGCCAGACACCATTTGGGGACTTTTACACAAACTGCTGGTATAGCCATAACCCTTGATTTATTTTATTCTAACAAATGAAAACTGTTTTGGAACACCATATCAATGTGAGAAATCAAGTTAAAATTGGAATGCAAAGCTTCACAGGGGTTGCAAGGCCTTCTTGATTTTAAGGCTGTAAGACAACTTAAAAAAAAAAGTTGGCCTTTATTTACCTGCATTAAAAAAAGTACACAGTTAAAACTACCAAAGAGCTAATAGAACAAGGGCCAAGTGTCAGGGAGAAGAAAACACTGTAAAAAAAGAAGCCTATTAAGTATGTATGATTGTTAATAAATTAATAAAATACATAATACAGAGACTTGTATTAAAAGTTCCTAAAAATAACAGGAAAACTAATCTCTAATGCAACATTTACAGAATATAATCTGCTCAAAATCCAAATAGCTGGATTTACACAAACTTTCTCTAGGTATTGCATTCACTATTTGGGTTAATTGTACAGTTTATCAGTTGCTCAAATGTTATTATTATGCATGAATATAATATGAAATATCCATAAAACATGTCACTTAGCATTTAGCATACTAGTCCTTTTATGTATAACACTTGCATTTTTAAATGGATTATTTCATGTCATCCTGTTAAATCCGTATAAAAATGCAAACTGGCACTAAGTGTTTTCACATTGAACATTATAGAATTGAAAAGTTGACTTTTAGATTCCTTGCCCTAAAAAGTTTCCCATTTGGCATTCAGACTCTAGATGTGTTACTAAAAAAGCTACAGAGGGGCGACCTCTAGCTCACCCAGTAGAGTGACCATGTAGGCTGAGTCCTTGGCAGTGGCCTGGGTTCAAATCCATGGTCCTTTGCTGCATGTCGTCCTCCCTCCTCTCTCCCCTCTCCTCTCTTCAAGCTGGCCTGTCAATTAAAGGCCATAAAAGCCTCCCAAAAAAGCTACATAGAAATAAGTAAGACCAATATCTAAGATTACCATCATTTGTCTTAAATGCATGGACATTTTGATGAAAGACAACATTAGCACACCTTGTCTGTACTGTAGCAAACCTGAAGTGAATATTGTTCATGTTAGCAGATTTATAACATTTTGAATCATGAGTTTTGAACCATGAATTTCTAACCCAACCTTTGGTGACTAGTCTGTCCCTTTCTTAAGAACAGTAAAAGCTCTTTTCAAAAGAACATGACTGAAAGCAGCAGGACGTGAGAGGAGCATGATGCTACATTTTGAACTCTTAAGAAGCAGCATGGGGTAAAACACTGCTTGAGCGATCACTGAGTGTATTACTGGTATGATTTGTTTATTACCTAAAAAGCACACACTTTTGATAGTCATCTCTACTCCTAGTTATTATTTTATTTTATTTATTTAATGTATTCTAAAGGAAGTTTCTCAGACAGCCTCTGTAGGACATGCCACTAGATGGGGCCCTAACCTTGATTTTAATTGCAATGACAGCAACAGCTGGTTGGCTGGTACTGCTACAGGAGGGGCAGTGTTTGCTGTTTCACATTTAGAGTCATGATCATTTGAGAAAACAATGACACTACGTATTTAGTGGTACAAGCTAAACAGTTGTTGATGTAATTTTGTCATGTTTTTTGTCCTCATGCTGTCAGTCAATACAATAGAGCCACTTGCTTCCTGACAGCTGAGGCTGAGCATGTGATTAGTAGCAGAATGAGTAATAAATCTTGAGAAATGGAGCCAGTGTTGCTCATCAGGCAGCGGGCGTCTACAGCGTGGAGCTGTGAGCTCACACAAGGCGTGATTAGGTTTGTTCATTAGGATGGGAACACACACCACAAAATCCCTAACACTTTGGGGACTCAATTGAGAGTGTGGGATGGAAGTGGTGTGTCCTTGAAGTTGCCAATATTGCTGGAACAGATAAACCTGAGATGCAGTTCAGTATTGAGATCAAAATTAACAATATTCTTGAGCCAAAATGTATTATGCATAACATACAAAAATGACTAACTGCCAAATCTGATATAATGCCTTAAAAAGCATTACATTGCTTTGAAATGACATGCAGAAGTGACAGACTGACTGTCAAATGTACAGAGTGCAAAGTGTGCAAACCTAATTTTAAATGACATTTACTTACAAATAAATCTGGTTCTCAGGTGTAGAGTATTTCTGCAGTGGCATTGACCTAGCCTCGTGAGACCGTCCTGATCTCGCGAGCTCCAGTTTTCCACTCGCAGATCAGTCTGGCATCTTGAGATAGAGAAAATTTGGAGCCGTTAGCCAAACGACCGGGCCAATCAGCGTTGGTTTTGAGGCGGGTTAGGTGGTGATAGACAGATGGTTTATCCAATCAGCTAACCAGTATTTTCAGACAGCGGTCCGGGAACCTGAAATGGTGGCTTTTATTCCTAAATTCTCGTTACACAAACGGCAAATATCCTTTACCGACATGTTGCTTGCTTGCTGAGCTTACGAGCTATGCTTTGCTTGCAGCAGCAGGGGCGGGCTTGTGGTTGTATTTTCATACGCTTCGTGGATCTGATTGGTTGATTTGGCCCGTCTATCACCAACATAGGTGATAGACAGATGCTTCATCCAATCAGCTAACCAGTATTTTCACCCCTTTCCAAAAGTTCTCCAACGGAAAGTTCCCAGATGGATATGCTGAGCAAATGCGAAGCGATCCATCTGGCGGAGTCAGGTTAGCATTGACTTGTTGCAGCTACCTTTGTTGACCCCTCCTTTTAAATACTGTTTTTGCTGGCATGCCGTCCTGGCACAGTGCTAGGAGAAAATGGCACTTAGAAATGGCCTATTCCAACTTTATATACTGAAGCTTATTCAGATGTTCCCACATAATTAACTCGCAGTTATTTTGCAGTCACATTAACAGCACAAGCCATTAATGAAATCACAAGCCATGTTGTATGTGATTCAATTACATCTCAAGCAAAATACCTTGGCTCGTAACAATAACAGTAAAAAAGCATATTGATATAAAATGAATGTATTAATTTCTCTTTTTGTGCTACTTGCACAGCCCATTGTTTATGTACCCTTCTTGAATTACTTGATAATTTCCTCACTTCCAGATCACCTTATCTGGATTCAGTTGATATAGAGTGAGTTTGTTTTATTCTGATTGACTTGAGTTATATGTGTTGTCTAATGGTAGAAAGTCACTGGCTTGATCTCATTACTTTGGTTACACTGCAGGCCCCAACCCAGGCCTATTTCTAAAACTGTAGTACAACCATAAACACACAAATAATTTAGCAAGATTGTTTTATTATGTAACTGCCTTTAGGTTAACTGCTTTTGGTAAAGTAATAGTTGGGCTTTTGGTAAATATGCTTATTCACTTTCTTGCCAAGAATTAGATAAGAAGATTGATTCTACCCTCGTATCTGTGCATTAACTGTGGAGCCAGAGCCTGGAGGCATTTAACTTAGCTTAGCATGAAGATCAGAAGCAGAAAGAAAAGAGAAGGATAAACAGCTGGCTTGGCTCACTCTAAGGCTAAACAATACGCCTATCTGCACCTCTAAAACTCATAATTAACACACTGTATCTTGTTTGTTTAATTCTTACAAAAACCGAAATGTAAAAACATGTTAAATGTTTACATGCAGTTCCGTGCTGAAATTGTTTCTCTTTGAACTCAGTGACATCCTGGAGGTTGTGAGGTTGTGAGAAGAAACTGGAACACTCTGCTCCAGCAGCCGGTCAAATTTGGTGACAGATGATCTATGGTATTCTGCAGGAAGTGACATCACCTGGCATCAAACACCAGCCAATAGGAGAGAGCGAGGACCTTGTTTGTTGCCAGTAGATGTCATGTTTCACACATGTTTGGGTTTGGGATGGGATACTTTTGTAAATGTAATTTTATTATTAATAATATGAATACTAGTTCCTCTGGACTCAAAATGTTCAGCAACAAGATGACAAAGGCATTACATCATAAGTCAGCAATCACAGGCATCTTTCAAGACTATAAATGGTCAAATATTAGAAATCACTGCTGATAAAAAAAAGATAGATAGATAGATAAATAGATAGATAGATAGATAGATAGATAGATAGATACATACATAAAGCTGAATGTGGGATTGGCCTGATGCTGTTTATTAAAGTGGATAAAGGTTAGAGGTTAAGGATGTAACAAGTCTGTGTTTGTGCTGCGGAACAATAAGAGAAAAAAGAACATGTCTATGTGTAAGCTGGGATAGACACTGTAGAAACAAGTAGAAGAACAGGAGGCCAGTCTTTCTGAAATAAGGGGGATGTTGAAAATGTGTTGCAGTAATCATTTGGAGGGTTTACAGGGCTTGCAACATTCCTCAGTATTTGAGAAAGCTGATGTTCATGCCTCGCCCTGCTCCCTTCATTCCTTATGTACCTCTTTTGGGTCGTCTTCGGGGGCTTTCCTACGGTGTTGGTCATGTGTGCAGCTGGGGATGGAGGCCATGCAACACTAATCCTCCTCCCCAGCTCAGGAAAGTACCGTGCCTCCCTGTGCAGAACGAAAACAACAAAGAGCTGAGTGTGGCTGCAGCCTCCGGGGTTCAGTGCACCCACCAGAACATGTCCAAGAGTCACAGCTTGCTGCTCCCTCCTACCCATCTATCCATGCATGACTCTCCTTCTCTCTCATGCTTTCTCTCTTTTGACCCTCTTTTCAACCTATGAAAGCGACTTGCGATTGCAGACTACAATGTAATGTTCCTCCGTTTCATATTAAGTGATAGAGGACTTTAGAAGGTCAAAAGGGAGGACATATAGAATGCTACAAAAGAGAAAAAGAATGTGGTCAGAGTGGGTTTTATAGAGGCAAAATTATTCCTGTTCACCTCATTCATATGATTACAGTGAAATTGTCTAAAACCCTGAATGGAAACATACAACAAAATGAAGAAACAGTGAAAAATAAGATAGAAGAACAAAAGTAACATACAGTATCTCCGGACTCAAAAAAGCATGGAGATGGCAACACCTGGTTTATACTAGTGTTTGTTGTCGCATCAAGGGTAACTTTTGTCTATAAGTTTACACATTACATACATTTGGGCTGTTTTGATACCGGACATGAACTGGTTCTGAAAAGACCCCTAAAATGCAAAGCAGTTTTTTACACAGTTTGTGACTATCACACCAACGAGTGCTAACTTAATATGGATATCAATTTCCCAAAACTTGTACTGCATGTCAAATAATGAAATACCTGTATCAGTAATGTTATTTGCCATGGCTCTCGGAATGGAACTGTGTGTAGGTTGGTCGGTCCACCACTTTTGTTCAGACTCAAATATTTCAACAAGAAATGTTATACACACATTGGTATCCCTCTCAGGATATTGAAATAACTATAGTGATCTTCTGACTTCAAATTTCAAGTTGTCCAATACTTATAACAAAATACCTGCAAAACTAACGACATTCTCATCAGCCTCAGCTGTACCTTAGTGCTAATTAGGAAATGTTAGCTTGCTAACACATCAAACTAACTTTATACCTATATGTATACCTATTTCTCTTTACCTTTATACCCATATTTATACCTATATGTCTTTAACTTTTTTTTTTTTACATTATATGAACTCTGCCTCATTACAAAATGATATATCACTTGAATACAACATTTGTAACAGCTACATTTCAAACACATGCAGCTTTCAAATAAAGTCACAGCACATGGAAGTGAGTTGTTAGATCAAATGCACACCCCCAAACCAAGTCATTTATTTTGGTGGGTCTGTTTTGAAGAATAATCAAAAAAAGAAATGAATCTTTTCTGCAACAAGTTTTGTTTTGGGGTCTCCTCTACCATGGTGATTGTTGTGTTTGTTGTTGTTGCTACATAATGTCCACTTTCCTCATCTTTAAGGCCAATTTAGTGATCATCACACAGGTGACAAGTATATTTGGACAAAAATAGATATGAAATGTGTTTCCAGCTGCTGTTTGATCTACAAATAGTGATATTACTTTTTAGCCCTTCGTAGCCCTTGAGAAGTATGTGGTGATCCCCAACAAAGGAAATTCATTGGACTGATATGTGTCTACAAGAGGATTGTATGTGTGAGGAAATTAAGTATCCATTTTAGATTCAAAATGAACAAAAGTGTAATCTTTTGCTTCTTTTCCCCCCCTTTCAAATTTTTGTATTATTATACAACCACACTGGGATACTTCTTTTGTGACCACTCGTGCCAATCACTTCCTGCTTGTGATGATGTCATTGCAGTTGGATGATGATTTCAGGGATCAATATAAATGTTTAACAGCCTATAATGGAACAGCTGTAAACAAAAATACGGTAAGAAGAAACCTATAATGAAAATAAAATGTTCACGTTTTCATTTGATGAAGCGGAACAGCTCTGTGGTACAGATCCAAGTAGATTTACCAAACACATCTTGGGGAGGATTTAATTTGGATTAATTTATACTGCGACTAATAAAGGTCACTCCAAAATGAGATACCCATCATTTTAATAAACTAAGATAACACTTTTGCTTGGTACTGAAAATAGACGTCATCTGAGGACGTTTTCGAATAGAATTTTATTTTTTCCTCATTATTTCATGATGAATTTAAAGTATTTTCCAAATATATATGAATCACAATGCATAATAACGTCATGCTGAATCATGTGTTGAGTCTTTAAAGCATCGTAAAAAAATTACAAAAAGGTGCAAGTGCAAACATTTAGAAACAAGTGAAAGTCTTGTATCCCATTGGCAGATTTAAGATGTTTTATTTTACGTGATTATTTTAGATGATTTTCCACTCAATAGCCTACATTGTAACATTTTGGCTGGACATAACATCTACTGTTTATAAGTTTGGAACAATTCCCGTGCGTAATTACGCATTTGCTGGCTTTTTGACTTTAGTATACTATGTGAGTGTCATGTTTATGAGAGCCAGAGCATATTTGTTTGCAGGGAGGTTGGTTGGCTACTGGCAGAGTTGGTAGAACACCCCCTCCTCTCTCGTTCTCTCTCTCTCTCCCTCTCTCTCTCTTCAGCTGCCGCGATATTTTCCAGCTCTGGAGCCTCAACCGCACAGCTCGATCGATTCGCATTGATTGTCCCTGACGAGCTGCTCCACTTTCTAGCCAATGTCAGCCAGTCTGCGATCGGGAAGGAGAGAAATGAAGGAAAATCTCTGCCGCCCTGGCGGTGTCATTTCCACACACTTGGATTGGCCGCCTGCCAGCAGACAGGACAGCCGAAAGAGGTGGAGTGGACTCTGGCTGAGCGCGAGGAGGAGCGACCGGGGATGGGGCTGATTTCTGTCAGCCTTGCATGGTGGATAAACTCTGTTCTCCAAATACTGTACATTGATGGGTGAACTGAGTGTTTACCCTCCACCACCCTGCATCAACTCCGTAAAACGAGATAACACAATATTCGAAGTCACACTTGTCACAACAATGTGACAATGCAGATATAAACACTTAAAACATATTTAGTTAATTGGGCCTATCTAATGTTTTATCCTCTAATCATAAAACAAAACCATCCCCGCACGTCCAGGCAATTTTGTGTTGCATAAACTCACTCCCTTAAAAAAAAAATCCGGCTACGCACCTTTAACCCTTTTTAACCTTTATAATTTAGTTATTTTGAATAAATTATATCATCATCATTCGAGCTGAAGCATTATTAAAGAGACATACAGCAAGTAATTATTCAGGCAGAGTACAGTCATCTTTGATCAGCCCTCAGTTTTATTTTGAATCAACACCTCTCCCCCCTCAGCTGTCCTGAGATCACACTGAACCTCGTGGCCTCTCTCGGTTTATTATTGCCTCGGCTGAAGCGCGCGCACCACAGAAAAGTCCACTTCGGTTTTTCCGCGAAGCTCCAAAAATCTATGAAATGTGTTTGCATGTTCCTCTCTGCAAGCGGGGATGTAGAGGTGGGATTGCAAAGACCGAGAAAGCTGGGGGAACCCACGCGTTCAGCCTCAGAGAAAGTACGCTTTTCCAAAATAACGGACGGTGAATATTTTTTTTCTTTTCACATTTGTCATTAACAGACAGGCACTCTGTAGGATTTTGTTAACGGAGAATAAGCTTTTTTCTGCCCTCTTCTTTTTTTGTCACCATTCTGCACGGCAGGCTGAAAGACGGACCGCTCGGACTGTGGGAGCCCTCCCCTCTGCTCGGATCTGCTTTGGTAGGTGCGAATAAAATGGGCCCGTGTTTGCAAATATGCAGATACATGGAAGGGGAGGGAGTAGGGTTGGTGATGGGGGATCATACTTTGTTGAAGTCTGCTGAAAGTTGGGATGTCATCTTCTAATAGGATCAAGTTATAGCGGGGTGAACCGGCGCTCTTCTGTCGGCTATATCCTCAAATGTGCGACTGCAGACCATATGCTGGTACCGCAGATAGGCTACCGTGTCATAGATCACTGAGTCCAGACAAAAGCCAGCTATTTTGATCTCCAATTACTCTTGGTGGAAAACAACAAAATAAAGGTTTTATAATCGCCGGTGAATGGACAGGTAATGATTCTTCAGCACTGTGCTTGGATGAAAGGGGTATTTAACAAGCTGCTGTCAGGTTTTCAAGAACAATCTTCATTTCTCTTTATTTAAAAAGTCGCCTCCAGATACGGATCGGCACAACAGTGAACCAAACGCCCTATGCTTTATTGTGAATCAGCTGTTAATGACGCGCACTAAACTTGGCGCTAATGAACGATATATCATGATCAACGCGCATTAGAGTCGGATCAGTCTTACATTTGACAACAGACTCTTCCTGATCGTCACCCTGTACAGCCTAAATTAAACTTTTGTTTAACCCTAACAGCATACACTAGTAGCCTAAACAGATACCATAGTGTTCCACTCTCGTAAAGACAGGTGAAGAATTCATCAGCTTTTTTCCAAATGTCATATTCTTCTTTTTTTTCTCCGGCCCTTATTAGAAAGTTCCCAGGTACAGCAGCTTTCACCGCGGAGATTTACAGTTATCCCCCTGCAATCAGCCACCAGTAGGCTATCGCAGGTCCATGTGCTCCACATGTTTGCGAATAATTTGAAGTGTCAGTATGCACGGCTTTGTTGTTAATCTCCACTAACTTTTTGTGAGCATATAGCCTCATTAGGAAGAATAAGACGCTATGGACAATGGATGAAGCCGTGAGTCTTATTAATGTTTAACTTCCTCTGTTCGTGCGTTTGCTAGTGTATGCACCTATGCACGAGGGAGGGTGTGCGTGTCCGTGTGCGCGCGTCAGTCGACAGGAGGTGGGAGGAATAGAGAATGTAGACAGCGCGTCTGGATTAAGTATTCTGGCTTCTCCAGAGGTGTAACTCAGCTGCTACACAGTTTGTGGCGGGCCAAATGCCTCATAAACCTGCAGGAAATTAGACAATATTTTTCCCACCTCCGTTAAAAAGCTGACTGCAATTACCTGGCACCTGCGCATGCAGTGCCGTCAGAAACGTATTCAAGAGTTGGCCTACTCCATTGCCTGAAGGAGGTGAATTGTCTTATCAAACATGATATAGGGTAAATGGTTAATTTAATCAAAGTTCCATAGGATCATACCTTGAGTTTATCCTTTCAATGTGTTCATCACATTCCCAAACTAAATGATTTCATGTGTAATATCAGGCTGCTGTGGGCACCAAGTCAATGTGTGTTAATTATTTAAGCAGCCATGATAGAAAAACATCCTAGATTCCTGGTAGTTTGTGGTTTCTCTCATGTTTTGATTTGTGCTCTGAATAAGATGATTGGCCTACAATCTTAAAATCAATGGGAAATATAAACACACACTGGCCCTAAAGGCTTTCCTTCATTTCTCTTTCACCTATTGATCGAACTTTTTAACTTAACTTGACTTAACCTTTTACTACTGAACCAACCAACCATTCATCCATCAGTCAGTTGTCACTATATTGTGGACTGACATTCATTTTTATTTGTGGAAACTGTTAAAAAGTTTGAAGGTGTTTTCAAGCTGAGAGCTGCATGTGAGTGTTGAATGAACTGTCCATGCTCATACAGGTATCATAGTGCTGACAAAATTCACTCATCTGCACTGTGGCTGTTAGGAAGTAATGTGCAGTATTATCTATTAAAGTACTACTTAATTCACCAATGATTTAAGCTTTTTTGTATATTGTATATATTTGTATATTAGTTAATTAATTAAAATTAAGACCTCTGCTTTTTCCAACAATTCATACACAAGTATACAGAATGTAACCTACTAATCATATTTGTGCCTTATGGCGTAAAGGAAAGGTTTTTGGAAATGTTATTCACTTCACAGTTACATTAAATACAAGATTGATATCACTCACATGTTTGTACGCTAAGTATGAAGCTACCGCTAGCAGCCCGCTAAAAAGACAGTTTGATGTTTTACTGAGGGTTACTATTTCATGACCAGGATCAGTTACTTCCTGGAGTCTCCGCTGGTTGCCTGGCAACTGTTTGTGGCCAATAATTTATTTAGCGCATAACCCATAAACAAAATTTTTTTGTTTTTACACTTTGGTTATTGTACGGATTAAACAAACTGAATATCACATGTTAATTAATGAGTGTTAGAACTGCTGATTTTGTTACCTTTCAACAGATCCAGGCTAACTTTTTCCCCGTTTCCAGTATTTATGCTGAGCTAAGCTAACTGTCTCCTGACTTTAGAGTACAGACATCAATGTCGATATCTCTTCTATATTCTCTACCTGCAAGAAAGCGAATAAATGTATTTCCCAAAATGTTAAACCTTTCCTTTAATTTGAGTGTCTGTCTCAGGTCACTGATACTGAGCTGCAAGTTTCATGCAAATTATTAGATATAAACAAACCTATACACAAGCTGGGGAAACTATTTACAGGCCGCATTGCCAAGTAGCAAACAGGGAGACAGCAAAAACAGAATTTCTCTCAAAGGATCAATACAGTATTCGGAATATCTGGATAAAAACACCACATCTCACACTCACATAACACTCCATTCTGCTTTTCATAACTGTTTGCACAAAATAATGTATACATGGTCACTAACAGAACAGCTACAGTGTATGTGAACCCAGACTCAATTATAAGCTATTAGCAGATTCAACAAAATCAAGCTTCACACACAAATGAATACCCATACTGTATATCATGTATCAACATATGTGACATTTTGTTAACCACTTTTAAACACATTCTCAGGTTCTGCAGGTCAGCTACTGTTGACAAAGTGTCCACAAAGTGTCCACAAAGTGACAAAGAACTGACATCACTCAGCAGATTCAACAGGCTGGAATTAATGTCAAGATTTTCACTAAGTGTATTTACATTTATAATCACATTAAGAACGTTGTGTTATATCTCCTCAGGCTTGTCTATATTTTACACTTAATGACTTATTGACTATTAAAACTAGAGTAATTATCTAGCAATCCGTTTTACTTTCCTTAAAGTGTAACAAACTAACAAAACAGATTCAGTTTAGATTACAATGAAGATGAGGCATTAAAGAAACAGTTCCAAATGTCTTATTAATACAGTGACTGCTCCTGCTGCCGTTTTGAATTTACCTAAACAAGAGGCCACCAATTTTTTTTATGGATGTTTAAATCGTAGGGTCAGATCATGCCTCTCCGGCCACACCTGCGCTCTACAACGTCCAGCTGAGCTCATTGGTCGATCTGAGAAAGGCTGTTGGACTGTATTGATCATTCGGACCATTTATATCCAGATCTTTATCTCTGTCCTTCAAACCTGTGTAGCACGTTGAAGAAAGACTCAGGGAAATATCAGGTATAGCTAATATGTACACCTATTTTTATGCTGAGACAGCTTGAGTTGCAAGAAATGCAGCTCTTATACTGTAGGCTTTAACATGTGGCTACTAATTACAGTGCTCTTGTCAGGCCAATTCAAAGAAACCTGAGGTGTAAGGCTTTAATGTGAAACACAGAATTAAGTCTATAGCATTACAGGAAATTGAGTATACATGCTTAAAGGACAAAACGACACCAATTATCTGGTTTCAGCAGTATGGCGCTGATACTCTCAGTACTAGAGGCAGTTGTGGTTTAGGACACAGTTCACATAAGGACATAAACCTCCTCTGTAAATGATGTGGTGAAGGGATCTGCAGAGCCATGACAGTGGAAGTCGAGGAGGGTGATTAGCGTAAGACTATATGCCACGTTCAGGGTTGATGTTGATGGAGAGACTGTGACGGATAGGTCAGTTGGATGGAAGTCAGATGTACACACAGCAGAGGAGAGTGAGTGTGAGGCTAAAATAGGTAACCATGCTTTCATTTGTTACACAGTGTGGTAGACCAAAGCAACAACTGTGGTGTGGTGCAAACAAACATGTAAGATACAAATTTGTCATTCAACACTGGTTTGGTGGAATTTTTGTTTTTATTTGTGACAGAATATTGACTTGGAAGTACAGTTTGCAATTTTTGTCAGGTAACTAAATGTGTAGAAATGACACACAATAAAATTACTATCTATGAGTACTTGAAATAAAATTATTAAAATGGGTTTATTTTGTTTTACAAATCATAGGATTGTTGTTGGCCATTAAATACCTTAACTATATGTTATTAGTACATGTACCTGCTTGTGATGGGGTGACAGTAGCTCAGTCTGTAGGGAGTTGGGTTGGGAACCAGAGGGTCCGCATACAGAACAAAATATGGTGGTGGACCGGTACAGAGTGAAAACTTGCGGGATTAATAAAGTATAAATTATTGTCTTTCTGTAAACATAGCATAGGTTTACATCACCAAAGTATAACACTGTGCATTGAGAAGAATGACTGAAGTATTTAGCGATTGTAACACTGTGTTCAGCTACAATACAAATGAAACTTGAGCTTACCTGAAGTCCAGACATTTGTCAAAGTTTTAATATTTTACTAAAAAAACAAAACCAGTGTGTGTGTCACTGTGTTATCCTCGTACAACAGGGGTTGCTGGGATTGACGCAAAGCAAGTCAACAGTATGAAAAAAGTATTGTGTCATATCCATACTATCACGATCTCCAACCCTATGGAGGAACAGCAGCTAAATTAAATGTCATTTGCCTTTTTAAAACCAGTGGTGTCATCAGCAGGTCAGCTGTTGACATAATACTTCCCTGGCCGAATTATTATCTTACAACTGATAGGTGATATGTTTTCAGGAGACGCGATTGCCAAATTTGTCACTTTGTAGCTGTCGTGAGAACTAATTTTTTTCTAGCTATTGATAATATGCCAGTTCATTAATGATGTGAAAACTCAAGTCTTTTATCACATTTACTGTATTAAGAACATTGATAAAGCAGTTGGATCAGAGCTGGATATTCTCTCAAGCCATGATTAATCAAGAAATGTGTCGCTGTACACATAGATAGCCAGATTTACTTTACGTAAATGCACAGCTGCCATAGAGCTAATTTAAAACAGTAAAAACTTAATGAAAAATCACTTCTTACAACATTGAAGTATTTATATCTGTCCACTAAATATATCATTTCAGGTCCAATATTCCATAAAGACACAAATCCCCCATGTATCACTCTGATGATTTGCAGTGCTGTTATGCATTCAACCACAACTGAGCAGAGATGCAGTTAGTTTGAGATGCCTTAGGGAAACCGGACCCTGGTCAGTGCTGTAGTAGGAGAAACTGAAACTATGAGGCTGAGGGGCTGCGGAGCTGGCTCTGGTTCGCTGGCGCCACATCCCCCTGAGCTGGTGAGAATGTGGGGGCTGTGCTCTTGCCTTTGAAGCTTTACCTCCCACTAATTCTGGCCTTCCAATTTCCACACACTGCACACCCCCCCCCCCTCCATCCTCTTCCCCTCCCTTTCTCTTTGTTTCCCTTATAAGGACTGGCCCGGCCATTTCCTCAGCTTTTCTGTGGGAGGTGGTACGCTTGTTTGTGAACATGGACAGGTCAGGAGAGTAGCGGCACAGTTTTTCTTTTCATAGATGAGCAGTCACAGGAATCTTACGCTAAAGGCCGGTGGATGGATGCATCTCTTTCCAGTGGGGAGTCTCTCACTCCTAGCCTTGGGGAAGTCTCTTCATAAGCCCCACTGCTCCATTTCATATAATATTTTGCCACAGGTTTGATCTTTAAAAGTAATCGGATAGAACATTATTTCTATACAATGATAGCAATCAAAAGACATACAACTTTAAAGATATTAAGTTCAGATGCCTGAAAAAAAGAACCTCAACACTAAATCAGCAGACTTAACAAACTCGACATCATTTGACAAGTAATAAATATAAAAATATTACATAATGCCAAATTATGCAAACAACTGAGTTAAATACTGAAATAAAAATAAATGTTCTAAGTCAGTTTACCTAGTCTTCAATACCTGTTGGTAGCTGCTGTAGTGCTCTGATACAATAGGAGTCAGTGACACTTATAGCTTACGTACACATCAGAATTAAACACAGACAGGGGCCAATACATGTTTTACATTTTTAGCCCTGAAAATCTTGACCAAGATATAAACTGTGTGGTTATGGGTATTTCTTTTATATTCTCACCTGGAATACTCTGTAATTACAAATGTGTAAACTGAGCTTAATCTGTTACCTTATTACCTGCTTGAAAATGGTACCCACGTAAACCTTGATCTATCATTTGTTCTGTGTTCGGTGCGAACAAAAACAGATTATTTTATATTTTTAAGGGAAGTTAGTCATTTGTGAATTTAACAGTATTTATCTGTAATAATGTCCCTAATATTTAAGACCGACTTTATCAATAAATTGTATTTCCCTTCCTTTCATTTAAGAAATGTTACAGTTATTTATTAACAATCATATACTCATTGATCTGAGTGTATAACATTGTGATATCTATGTTTCCCTTATTAGACTCTCACACAACAATCTGGGAAGAAATATATAGCCAAAAGCCGAGAGACAGAACAAAGAAAATTGATTTTCTTTTCATTAGTGAGCCCAGAATTATTTACAATAACAATGTATATATGTCTCACCGCTCTCAAAAAGCCCTTTTAAGCTGCAGCAGGCAGCTCTAAAACCCCCCATTGTACACTACCTGGCCAAACAGCAGACATACACAGGTAGCAACTATCTGGTGAACACCATGGAGCATTTACATGCCTTGGAGTTGGAGACCTAAAACTGAGCTAAAACTGAGTGAATACGGAACTTATGTTCTTCAGGTAGCCAGAAAGACAAATGAATGCTAATGTTGCTTCTTAACGTCTGGCATATCAACTTAAAAGGTGATGTTCATCTTCTCAGTTCTTCTTGCATTTGCCAAAGCTGACCCTGAACAAAAATGGAAATGTATCTCTTGAGTTTCAGTGTTTTGGTGAAGTGATCATTTACCTCTCTTCTCTCCCTGTGTAAAGTTTCCAGATGGCCCATGGAAGAACGTGGATGAGGGCTGAGCTGTAGTGCGGGCAGAAGGCTCCGGGGCCTGCCTGTTGTCGGCTGGCTCGTTGGTCCATTGAGGTGAGGCGCCACTTCCACCGGGGCACAGAACGGACCGAGAAAAGGTCTTTGCTCCCCCTCCTCGCCCACCCCTGCCCCCTTTCTGCCCTCACCCTCAACCCAGGCACATACGCTCTGGACCATGTCTAGCGGATTGTCGGAGGGGAGCCGGACAGAGGACCATGAGCGGAGTAACTGCAAACAGGACTCTCCTGTTATAGAACGCAGGAACCGCAGTGGCATCATCAGTGAGCCCCTCAGTAAGAGCCTTAAAAAGTCCCGTACCCTCTCCCAGTATACAGCAGTCTCCTCTGCCACCAGCAATGGACACAAGGAAAATGGTGAGACTAAGAGCCACTCAGCCAAGCCTCAGCCACCCCCGCAGCCCCAGCCCACTGTCTCTGCACTGACAGCAGCCAAGTTGGACCGGACCCTAGAACAGGTTCTAGAGGGACAGAATGGCCTGCTGCACTTTGCCCAGGCAGCAGCCCTGTTAAAGCGGGCCGGTATGGAGCACATGCTCCTGCCTGGGGGCATGGGAGTGGGAATTGGCGGTGGAGACGCAGGCTCGGGGGCTAGCGACTTGGAGGGTACGTCTGTTACGGATGCCGTAGGTGGTCCTGTTGACTTCCCATATGGAGTAGGGGGTGGTTTCCCCTTCAACCCGGGGCTTTTCATCATGACGCCGGCTGGAGTGTTTCTGGCGGACAACGCGCTACACATGGCCGGCCTGGCCGAGTACCCGGCGCAGAGCGAGCTGGCCTCTGCTATCAACTCCGGTAAAAAGAAGCGAAAACGTTGCGGCATGTGCCCACCTTGCCGACGGCGGATTAACTGCGAGCAATGCAGCAGCTGCCGGAATCGCAAAACAGGCCACCAGATCTGCAAGTTTCGCAAATGTGAGGAACTGAAGAAGAAGCCCTCTGCTGCTCTGGAGGTAAGTGGGTAGTGGTTATGATGTGCCATTGTATTGTGGGTCAGTCTTTAGGGTTCAAAAAAATAAGCTGAAAGGGTTTTGATCCAAAGAGTTAATACAGGGCTGCAAAAAGTGACAAAAACTCAGGTGAGAAACCAGAGAGCCAATAAGCCATACCTTTATCTTTGTGGGATCTAACATTTAGAGTTGATCCACAGGGAAAAACTGGGAAATTGTTTAAAAATAATAATAGAGAGATCTACAAACATCACAAACAAATTTTGGCTTCACACCTGAAAACAATTCCACTTTCAGGGAAATAGTACAGGGAGGCTTTTTGGTGGGGAAATGGCTCCACAAGCAGGGAAATGACAGGTGGTGAGGAGTGTTGT
Organism: Perca flavescens; assembly: GCF_004354835.1. Classification (NCBI taxonomy): domain Eukaryota; kingdom Metazoa; phylum Chordata; class Actinopteri; order Perciformes; family Percidae; genus Perca; species Perca flavescens. The sequence continues at coordinate 15,436,561 of NC_041343.1, forward strand.
GGTTATGTGCAGGGTAAGCATGCACCATGGGGTGTCTTTAATCCGTCCACCATAACCACACAATCACCCTGCCCACATCTTTCAATTGGAAGGCTAATTCGCTATCTTAAATTAAAGATTACACAATGCACTCCCTTCAGTAGAGCATTTTCTGCTTGGTCACATGTACATCCTCTTTGTGTATATGTTGTAATCGTAGAATTTTTTTTGTGTGGACTGTAATTGTGAATATGTGTACAGTATGTGTTTGTGTGTAAGTGTACATGCGTGGGTATGTGTGTGCATGTAACAAGGTCCATCTGGGCACAGCGCTGTCATCTGGAGCGCCAGGTGTCAGTGTGGCACATGCCCCCCCCCCACACCCACTTTTGCTGATGCTGTCCTTCTCTCCGGTGTCCTTCTCTCCTGCTCATCTAAATGGCCCTCCAAACTTCCTATCTGTTACCTCCATTACCTCAGTGGCCTAACTAAGACCGGCTGTGACAGAACGACCAATCATGAAAACAATGTCAGCAGATGTTGCATCTCAGAAGAAATAAACTTTTGGGATCAATGAATAATAGTGTCACTTTGGCATTACATAATGAATTGATAGATATGTAACACAGTGTGAACAGGAAGGCCTCTGGTCTAATTGACACAAACTGGATTTGTGCTTCAAACTGCTAATGGCTTTACTTCTTTCTCTTTCTGATGTTGATTGAGGGTGACAGCTTGGCCTCTTGTTTGTGGGCTGAAATGTTGGTTGTTAAATCTCTATGTGCCGACTTCGGCCATCCACGGAAAAACTGCTACATAATTAAAGGGGATGGTTTGGTTATTGGAAGATTTTGAGTGACACAAACTGAAAACACAGTACAGTGTGATGCCATTTTAAATGTAAGATTCACCTAGTTAGCTTAGGTCACTGATGTTAATGGAGCTTTAAGATCGACTGGACAATTCCATTCTTTGCCGCAAAAGATATCCAACCAACATGATAATACAGCTACACATATTCACGTATTTGTGCACACACAGGGTTAGATCTTTTAAAAGGCCATATAAATGTTTTTTTGCATGTTTTAGCCCATTTACTAGTGTATATGATTTACTTAATTAAATTAACTTAATTAAAACATCATAAAACTGATGAATTTTCCAACAGTGATTTGCAACAGTTTTGGAAGGCACAGGCAAATAATGTTGTTCTGCTGATAATGGCGTCACATCAGAAAACTCTTCTGTGTCGTTCTAATGGGCAGTTACAAACAATAGATTCAGTAGTTTTGTATTTGGAGGACTTGTTGTCTTGACTTGTGTTCATCACAGTGAAGATTTTGCCTGGTTTAATCGTTGTCAGATTTATGCTGTTGTAATTTCTAAGGCTGTGCTTACACCTACATGAATCATAAATCTGTGCTTACACCTGCACAGGTTGATGTGAAAAGTCAGCCTTTCATCACACAACAATAATTTAGACTTTACAATGTAATTGGCAACAATTTTCATCCCATAGGTTGCCAAATGGAAACCAATGGTTGCCTGGGCCACGAAGAAGAGCACATTTTAAAACAGTTAAAAAGTACATAGCAAAATTGGGAACATGATTTGTATGACGGTGAATAAATTAAAACTTTCAAGAACCGTGGCATGTTCCTTTGATAGTGTGAAACTGAAGGATTGACACGCTTGTCATCACGGGCCATTGCAACTGAAAAAAACCTGACTTTGTCACAAGTTGAGAATCAGACTGAAGTGTCTGAATACTAGCATGTTGTTCTCACTGTTGCATTGTTCATTGTTGCAAATTAATGAGAGGCTTTATTTGGCTTCGTTGATGATTCACTTAAATGGTGAAACGTCAGCTCGCTATATAGGTGGTAAGACTTAATGTCTGTAACAGAAAGCAATTTAATTTATGATTTTCTATTGATGTTGTCATGGCAGTTAGCCTAATACCAGTCATTCACACCAGTGATGCCAAACCCAAAGGGGCTTGAATATTCATGCATGTTGATGTTGATATAGGTCATCATGTTGCTTGAGACGTCAGTCTGCTGATGTTGCCAGTGGCCACCTCATATGAAAGAAACTCCAGGGTACCATAAACCTGCCAAGCCTCCAAGTACCAAGAATAATAGCAGTCTGAATATTGACTTTAATCGTATGTACTGTAGCCCTAATTACCTTGCACACATTTTGGACTCCTGACATCTCAAAGTATGTACAACTCGCTAATTTATCTAATGCGTCTATCAAGCAATTTCCCTTTTTCAGACCAGAAATAAGAAGGCTAATCTCTGCTTGCAGCTTGACAATATTAGACTAATAAATATTGTTAAATGATAATATATGTGCTTTTAAAAGTGTGTGCTTCTTGTGTAGGCAACACTTCTCTATTATATCATTCCTGATAGCGTCTGCACAAAATCGGTGTAGGCCTAGTTGTCAAAAGCAAACAGTGTGGAAAAAACGGCTCATAGACTGAAACATTGTCTGATCTAGTCCATCAGATGTCAGAGTCAGCATGAAGGTTTTATATTTTTCACTTGGCTGAAATGTGGATAATATTACACTAAAGTTGGTCCATTCATTAAATAGAAATACATGTGAATACAGTAATGATCAGGGTCTCATTAATTGCAAAAAATAAAAGCCACATTGATGAAATGTGACATATGTACAAAGAAGCAGTGACTTTTCAGAGAGCTAAAAGTTTGTGCAGTGCCACAGATGTACTGAATGCTTTAAGCACGAGATTGCAATGGGAGAAGGCAAAAAACATTTGTGCCAAAGTTTGCAGCTTTTGCACATCTACCCACACAGAAGGCATGAATCAAACCTTAACCTCAATCACCTGACAACCCACAGCATGACTTTTTTTAAGAAAGATAATGTGACTATACATGTGTATTGCAACACAACTGACAGCATGTAAAATACACCTGGATAGTAACTAGTTTTTAAGTTAAAATTAGACTAGTATTCTCTTTCAATCAGGAAACCATCAAAGAGATCTGCAACCTGTTACCTCTTTGTCCCAAACTTGATTTTTCTACATTACTGCAGTTTCACCTTTTTCCCCCGTACAGAGCTCTGACAGTAGTACATTTTCAATTTTGCCTGCTTTTTTATTTGTCCTCATCCGCTCATACATTTCCCATTAGCAGTCTAGTAGTTGTCTCGAATGGCTTTGTTATTAAGTCAACAGCTCTTGTCCAGCAGGTGATTAGATCAGAGAATACGGCATGGGCCGCACTGTCAGTGAGCGTGATGTCATCAGTACAAGCTAAATGTCAGAGAATGAGATTCATGGAAGATGTGCTGTGTCAGTAGAGAGCAGAGAGTCAGCAGTAAATCGCAAATGTCAATAACAAGTAGTTGATGTAATAATGTCAATTACCGTATGTTTTTTCTGTGTTTAAAACAGGGCTTCTGTAAGTGAAATTCCTGCTTCCCCTTAATGCATATTCAGCACCTGTGCCAGAGGAGAAGATCGTCCCGGCTTTCAGAGTGAACTGCAGTGAGCCTCAGCTGTAGCTCAAACAGCCCCTGAGTGTCACATTCCCCTCCAATCAAAGATAGAGCGGCACATCCCCGTCTGCTGTGGCTGTTATACTCAGTGTGCAATCTGTAAAGGGGCATGACGACTTATTTAACATGTGTCTTGCGGTCAGTTTGCCAGATGGTTTTTACTGCTTTTTGTGTGCACACACACATTTGAGTAAAAAAGACTTTGGCTCTGTTTTACATTATTTGCGTGAAGGGTTACGTTCATGCGTTTGTACGAGCCTGTGAGCGTATACGCGTCGGTACACAAGTGCGGTCCAGCAGCAGCAGTGTGCTTATTTTAAGGTTGTTGACGGTTTCCATTGAAAGCTCATGGCAGCTCAAAGAGGAGCGTAAAATTGGCAAGTGAGGGGGAGTTAGCATGCTGAAGCCTTTGCCACCTCATAGCTAACTGGCTGAAGATGTCTGGATTTATTCTGGGAATGCTACATTTGAGAGAAATAAGTGGGAAGGCAGTTCCTTTCTGCTATATGTTTGAATACCCTCCAGTAGTGTCAGTCTCAGCGCTGCTGTTCAACACAGAGAGAAAGAAGAATCGGGGTTAGGAAGTTGTAATGTATCTTGTTTTTACTTGTATGTGCACGTTCAGGATGTACTGTACCGGTGGGTGGGTAATATTTGAAAATATTATAAGACAGGAGCGGAGTTTTTGTCTTTGTCTACTTATAGAATATTAATATATAATAATTTCATAATGAAATTCATTGGTTGTGTCAAAAACTGTGCTTCTTTGTCATCAGACACAGCTCACAACAGGACATACTAGTGTGGTCCATTGGGGGCCATTTTGCCAGTATCAGACGTTGATATGGGAGTAGCGTATTCCCTCATGGTCCTTCCTGCCTCCCAGACTGCGTACACCAGACAGTCAGGACAGAAGAGGCTCATGCAAACTGACAGGCACGCAGAGTGACACCAAGACACATGGATGTGTGGGGAAGTTGCTGGGCAGACAGAGGGACAAATTTGGAGTGGACAGAGGAGGCTAAGGAAGACAGAAAGAGGGAGAAGGAAAGTGAGGTAGCCAAGGTGCTGTACTGTTGACTGCCTTCTGGATTACAGGACATTAACCAAACAGAGCTTTACACAAAAGAGAGGCAGTGGCTTTATTTGTAAAAAAGAAGTAAGCACCGTTTTTTTGTAATTTGCAGGTTAAAACTTCTAGATGTGTATAAAACATGTTTTTTTAAACATTTTTGTTACATTTAACAGTTGTTTTAACAGCATTTCAATCAAATAAATCCATGCTGTTGAAACAACCATCATATGTAACCTTAATATCAAAATAATATTTAAATTATCAACCAAATGTAGCCCAGTTTTAACCTAGATGCCCACATGTCTTTTGACCTGTGATTACTGGACATGAGTATTGATGGTTAGTGTGAAAAGATTTGGATCGTTAGCTTTAATATTTATCACACTGCATATATCATTAGCATAATATTAGACATATTCACAACACAAATAATTGTTAGTTGCAGCCCCATTTACACCAGTGACCTGGACATGCAAAATAACTTAATACAGGATTTATGGGTTGAACTGATGGATCAGATTGTGTGTGTTAATACTCCTGCACTGGCTACAAGATGTACGTATTGGTCCAGTAAGAGAAATTGTATCAGCGTATTTACATATCCATCACAATTGACTTCTGGAAGGGAGAGCAGGTTGAGGAAAACGCTTCACCCCTTCAGCCAGAAAAACTGTAGGTGTTTATGCCAGCTGGAGATCAATGGTGTTCTGATTCAGTAGGTTTACTTTTCCGCTCCTTGTGAGCTGCAGACAGTGTTACATCCCACGTGCACTACTGCATGTGGAGATGCTTTGCGTTCATCCTGTCAGGTTTTCTTTCTTCTTGTGGGAGTCCAAAAGGGAATTCTCACAATTGTTGATGGTAAAGCCATGAAAACAATAACCAGAAGGCTCAGTGGTGCCCTAGGGCAAAAATTGAATTCATGATGGCTTGAAGTGACTTACAGGAATTTGCATCAGTAACACCTTACGACATGTGCTGTAATCTTAAGGACCACGTTGTGGTGGATTTACTCATTTAAAGATGCTTTCTTCTCCAACTTTTGTTGTATGTTACACACAAATTGTTTGTGTTATGCTAACACAAAATTCAAGTTACCTTGTGTGAAAAACACATCCATTGATTTCAGTGATTGGCCACTTCACACCCACAGATTCCATCTGTTTGAACCTGCGCAATCAGTGTTGGTGAAGGAAGGGTTTTTCTATCCCTGAACTGCAGCCATTTTTCAATTGATTGCTCATGTTTGATAATGAGGAAAAACAGCATTTATATTTCAAGTAGTTGTTTTTCTTTACACACACTACGTCGTGGTCAGTCCGGCCAATACCACATTTTCGACATCTGTGGCAGCGCCAGATGTTGTTGCCCTCTGACTGTCTTCTTAACAGCTGAGCACTGCTGTAGAAAGGTCATCAGAGATGGATTATGGGCCAACGACACTTAACACACAGACCATAAAATAATGTCGGCAATATGTTGGCTGTTAACCTCCAGGTTTGTGGTTCCTATTAATATTCATTTGAGCCAAAAATAATTTCCTAAATATGTATGTATTTGCTACATCTTTGAGAATTGATATGAAGTTGAGAGGCTGAGATGAACTGGCACATGCATACTTTATGTGGGCCACAAACAGCACTGTGGCATTCAGTGTCTCTGCTGATAGATTATTCCTGATTGAGCCAATTCAAGAAATAAAGCACAGTGTGGGTTATATTTGGCTGAGATCACCAGAGTAATTACCTTGTTTGAAGTCTTTTTACCCGAGCGAAAATGTTTCATTTTTGTCAGCAGGAGTAAACTTTCAAAATGGAAGTATATGATACCTGTGGAGCATGAACCCCGCTGTTACTCAGTTTCATGTCAAGATATGAACAATAGCATTCAAAAGAACACTTTGAGGGTAGTGGAATGGTTTAAGTGGGCCTGAAAAGTAATTAGGGCCGGTATTGTTTTTAGTGTCAAGCAAATTTGCTTCCGATGCCTTTTTGAAAAACTCATAATTTCACTACAGCTGTGCAAGAGAGCGGCGCAACAAGACGCACTGAATTTTAAATATGATTATATTCAGGTTACATATTGTTTTTTTTCATTGGAATTCAGATAGAATTTAAATTTTTTTTATGTCTTCAGAGGGCAATACAGTTATGTGAATGGTGCATGACACTAACATGCAGTACATATTCTGTTTTCTTTTCCATTAGATAAGTGTGACTGTATGCATGGGTGTGTGTATCTCACAGTATGTATGGATCCCTATTAAGCCCTCTCCTGTAGAGTACTGGTGGAAAAGTGAATCTGCATCCATCGTCCATCCATGAGAATTTTAGTTTAACAGTCTCACTATTTGGTGTGAATGGGGGGTGTATTGTGAGTGTCGGTTAACGTGCCACTGTGTGTGGAGGTGTGTGACTGTACTTGAATACATATTGGTTCGGTGTGAGAGTGTGTGTGGGTGCATAAATGTTTGTCGAGCTCCTCCTGCATCGCTCCAGGCAGATCAGGCTTACGGAAGAATCCGTGCTGCAGAATTGAGTTGCACTTTGCAGGACGCCAGACGCGCTGCAGCTCCAGGGACCACGAGCAGCTCTCTATCTCCTGACTGGCAGGCCACTGCTGAGCCCTGCAGCTGCATGCATGTGTGCCACTCCTGCTCAATGCAATCAGAGGCACAGATAACCACAGTGAAAGAGGAACGAGAGACAGAGAGCTGCATAATCATTGATGGTGTGGGAGAGCAACGCGTGTGGTGGCTAAATAATAAATGTGGCATATCAGGTTTTGTGTGAAGCCGGGACTGAAGCCCATTCCTGTGGTGGTGCTGAGGAAGGAGGGGGGCAACTGTTGGACAATACAATGCAGAATGCAGATATTTCACACATACTGCTCATCCAGGGAGAATGAGTGGAACAGAAGTTAATCGATTAACTTGTTGGACATCAATCATGTAAATCGTTGGTAAATTTTCAACTAGAAATACTCAACATTCACAGGTTCCACCTTTCTAAAATGTGAAGATGTTCATCTTTTGTCTGTTGTTGTTGTTGTTGTTGTTGTTGTTGTAAAATTGCAAATTGAATGTATTTGAATTTTGGACTGTTGATTGGTCAAAAGAAGCAATTTAAAAGACTCCACCTTGGGCTCTGATAACTTCAGATTTTCCTTTTTTCTTTTTACGTTTCATACATTAAGCAAAACAAAAACAACGTATAGATGAGTCGATATTGATAATACTCACTTGTTGCAGCCCTAAACAACGGCGAATGCAGGAACAGGACGGCAACACTATGTATGCCTCTTTGTCAAGTGAAGAAACTGTAGCTTCTCACTAAAGTAGTAGATTTGCGATTATATTTAAAAAAAATGTGCTGCTTTTCATTAACAACTCCAACCTCCTCTCCTCTCTCTCACCCCTCCCTCCCCTCCTTTCCCCTCCCCTCCTTGTCTTCTGTTTCTGCAAGAAGGTGATGCTTCCTACAGGAGCGGCGTTCCGGTGGTTCCAGTAGGACTCCTCCTCCACTCCCTACCCAAAGCTCTGCCATCAAGTGCAATGCCAACTCCTGGATTGTCTCCGGAACAGACACTGGCTAATAAACAAACAAACAAGCAACAAATAAAAATTATATAAAAAAAAAAAAAAAAAAAAAAAAAGCAGAAAAAAAAAAATCATTCGGGGTAATGGATGCACCTACTTATTCCTTGAACCAAAAATGAAGCTTAAAGAAAAGCATCTATGGCAACTTTCATTCCCTTTTCTATGTTTCCATTTTGGTACCTTTTGTCCTTTTTCCAGCAGGTTTTTTTCTGTTGCTTAAACATGGAACTGTTCATTGCCAGAAACAGAAATGACGGACTGAGTGTGGACAATCAACTAATTTCTGTGTTTGGTGTTAATGTTGTTCATGTGTGGAAAGATACAGTACTTGTGTAGAGAATGTAAATTTACAGCTATATTTCAAAACTAGTGGCTAATGGCAAACATTATTGTAATTCCTCACCATTATGTTACTTAAACCCTTGTCTATTTTATGATTCGTTTCGTTAGAGTCTAGTTTTCAGACAGATCACTGCTTGTCTTTGAAAGACAAAGAAAATGTTTGAAAATGTGACGCTGTTGATTTTGAATTTAAACTAAACTCAAAAAAGTCATGTTATCAGGCGGATCTCCAGAGATTCTTCACTGGGTTGAAGATGCTGTTCTCCAGAGCCGTCACTACTGTAATCTCCTCAATCAGCCCTCCTCTGCATTTCCAAACTTTTCCTTTAGTGAAACTGGCAGCCTTATGTTACTGTGGCCCTACTGAGCATGTGCCAATACTGCTCTGGGCAATAGCACTGTAAGAGACAGCACTTGTTCTGAGTCTAGCCTACTGAACGCACTGAGACAAGATTACATTTTTTTATTTGTCTGTTTATTTGTTATATTTTCATGATTTTGATATGTTGCTGGGTAGCTACAGCTTTTAAAAATAACCAATCTTTGTATTTGTTTAGAAAATTGGACTGGTTTTGTGAATAAAAAGGAATGCATGTATTCGTGTCAAAATTTACAATTCTGATGTTTGTCTTGTCTATTTGCATGTTTTTTTAAAAAAGAAAAACTGCTGGTTTGACAAAAAGAAACATTAACTATACATTTTCGAAGAATACGAAAAAAATGTTCCTATTTCTTTTATAATTGGATGGTGTTGAAAATTCTGAAAGATTCTAATGCGAGCAGAACTCATTAAAAGTAAATCAGGTGGTGGCATGGATCACCATGATGTCCTTGGTTTGACTGAGATATTTCTCTCACTGCTTCTGTAATATCTTCCTATAGTGGAATAACTGATGGTAAAATGCTAAAATGTAACCAAAATGATTTAAAACATGTTTGAATAAGAACAATTTTGATTGCAGTGTTTCTTTAAAATGCACAAAACCTCCTGAAAATCCCCTTAAATCTTATCTTTTGTCAATCATTTTCTCTCTTCTTTAAGATCTTTGTGACATTTAACCTACCTTGTTTTGTCTTGAGAGCTATTAAGGCTATTCATAAGAAGCATGAATAAATTGTCTGTGTTTATTGCTGGATGTGTTATGCACACATGGAGTAGAAGGGAGCGAAGTTTGGATAAAGACGTGGATAAGTGAAAGCAGTGCTGATTTAAAAAACCTTTCCAAAATGTGGTCAATCTCACATGGGTGTAATAACTAATTCTAATGCCTAAGGTCTGTGACACAAGAGTGAATTTCCATTTCCTGCTAAGTGATGATTCTCACAGATTTTTTTCACAGCTCCATAGTCACTCTTTCATATCCAGGTGGGGAAGTAGATGCAGATTTCTGCCGCAGCCGAAGTACTGAGTGTTTTTAATTAGCGAATATCCTCGGTGAAGGCCCAGTATGGTGGGCTTGTGTACGAGCTCGTGATCAGCTTGGCGAGCTGAGGGTTGGAGAGTGTAGCTATATTCCCAGCCCCCGTGACAGTGCTGGGCTAGTGCCATCGCCATGGCGATGGGGGGAGTGTGTGTGTGTGTGTGTGTGTGTGTGTGTGTCTAGGGTGGTGGTGGGGGGGTGGCGGCTAAGGCCTTTCATTATTAATGTGCACCGCGGCGTCCTTACCTCCTCTGAGCCCGCACAGCTCACTGCCTGACCTGCCATCCAAGGGAGAGGGAGTGGGGAGGGGGGACTGAGGCAGAGATAAAGAAAGAGAAGTGAGCCAGAGAGAAAGAAGGAGACAGCACAACTAGTGTATAGTGTGGAAGCACACAACTGGAAAGTAAAAAAAAAAAAATCATCCATGTACTTCACATTTACACCTGAGACAGAAAAATAAGAGATTAAGACTTTAAGTGTGGGGTGTGGTTGCAGGTGACTGTGGCTGCTGCCTGCTGAGGTGTAGCAGCCCAGGGGTGGGAGATGGCGGGCAGGGGTGTCAGCTGATGGTGGTTCTTCATGCAGAGGGGTGTACGGCTTGGTGAGCAGGCCTGTCACACTGGGAAAATCCTGGAATCTTATCACTGCCTCACAGACTCTGAGCCGCACTGATCTACTCACCCTCATCGCCAGCAGACATGCCCTTCCCCCCATCCAAATGCCCCTGCACAGGCTGGCCCCTTCTCGGCTCGCTCGCCACCTTCTTCGAACGGGGGAGATAGCAGGAACTGATGCAGTCCAATTGTTGAGGAGGGAGGAATGTTGCTTGTAAAATGTGACTAACACGAGGAAAAAACACAAGCTTTGCAAGTGAGTACACAGGCCAAAGTGCTGAGGAGTCAGAAGTGACCCTTTTTCACTGTATGGCCATCAAGGAACACAATGTGCTATATGTGAATATCAAAGGGAGGTTTTCTTAAAGTTCTTTTTATGCATAATCTTACTAAACAACAACATTATATGACGTTTAGATCTACTGTATGAAAATACACAGACATTTCAGTGTCATGCAAACGGCATGGGAAAGACTAGACAGTGTGCTGCAACATTAATTTGAATAGAATGTGATACGCTTAGATTTTAGGAAGTTAAAATGTTATTATAAAATGACTTATAGCTAGGGATATGTCATTTATTTCTGTGTACTGAGGGATGAGGACATGTGGAAGGAAGTTACAAAAGCAAACAAAGGTCATACATGGCATACTGTGTTAAAGAGTGTATTTTCCACTGTGCATTATAGTCTGCCACTTTTTTCATTTTAGACTAAATTGGTTTCTACTGGTTAAAAGTGTTTACATTACTCATATTTATTTAAAATGTACTTTAAAGTTATGTTATTACTCAAGGATGCACTCCTGTTTATTCATAAATAAAAGATAGTGGCACTGGTTGCTGTGCCAACTGTTGTAGCGACAAAGGTATCCATATTGAAATATTTTTTAGTTGGTCCTTTTCTTTATTTTGATTGAATACATTGATATTGCACTCTCCCAGAATGCTCCACTTGTGTGAATGCCATCAAAAGCTGAAACTCTGAACCACAGAAATCAAAGCAGCCAATACTCCTGTTGAGAACTGATCTTTTGAAATTGGTGTATTCTCTATTCAATTGTAAAACATGTACGAACTCTGATGACACAGATGTTTTCAGATTTGAATTTTGCACATTGGACAAGCCTACTAATAACAACACTCGCTGCTACAATATATATATGATAACATCATACAGACTTATCGAATGCTGGGCAACTCAAAGGATTAACAGTGTGTTATGAGAAAGCCAGCAACTAAAGAAACTACAACAGATATTTTTTGCTTTGCAACAATTGATGTTGGTCACATATGAAACTTGTCATATGCTGTAAAAGATAAACAAACAATGGGTCTTCTTTGTGCCATGAGGTCCATCAATGTATATATAACAACAAAGTGGAATTTCTTGAAGCTGTACATGATACAAATGTATTGCTGTCATTTAAATGTGTCAAAGTAGGATAGAATATAAAAGTTAACAAGGAAGGAAAAGCAAAATTAAGATTCAGTACATTGTTTTTGGTTTATTGTGTAATTGTAATTTGGTAAAATTACTACAAAATCTTTAGATTAATTTGACACTATTTTTAATTGGACATTTCTTTCATTAGACCTATTTGTATTTTTCATCTAATATCTTCAGAAAATTATGATTTTAAGTTTGCGATGAGTTATTTTGTTTAACTTTAGGGTACATATTTGAGCCTGGTTCCAATTACTTTACCTTAACAAACCACCTTGAACACATACAAACTGTAAATCTTTAATTTCATGAGAATAACTATTGGAATTCCCACTGAGATCTGGCTTCATATTGAGGTAAATGTGCTAAATAACAAAACGATAAATCTCACTTTGGGTATGAATGCATAAAATGTTTACTCTCCCAACCACCAACACCGCGACCCAGCCACGCACCTCTCCACACACATGTATATTTGGTTGAGACAAAATGACTTCAGCTGTTAGCAGTTGTTACTACAAATGTGTGTTTGATTTCACTAATTTTTGAAAAACACACAACTGTCACTTGTGTAAACCCACAGTGTTTATCGTGCATTCAAGTAGTAGAATATAGCTGACACGTAGCTAACACATGCTTACTATATTTGGCTGTGCTGTTGTTTCAGGAAACTATCTGTGTCATAGTTTCATTTATTTTGTCATGAGAGCATCTTTGCCACAATATTAACACCACTGTACTTTATGAAAACACTTAATTAAATCCAAAAATAGTGTAAAGTACTATTGCAGAGTAAATCATAAAAGTTAAACATAATGTCTAAATGTTGCCTTATAATGAATACACAATAACATCATATTGAAGTTACAAGGGTCTCAATTGTTCACACTGCGCTCTCATTTGAAGATCCTTTTTAATCTGAAGCACCAAACAGATGAAATCAGGAAAGGGCTTTATCTGAGTATTTTTGCTGAAACGCCATTTAAATTATGAGCCAGTGACAATTTGTATTTAGTGGAGAGCTTTTCAATTTCAGATTTTTTAACTTCTAATTCTAAGCAGTGACTATTAACTATTAAAAAACAAACAAATGCTGAGCTCTCAAAGCTGCCTTTTCCATTGACTTTATTAGAATAAAAACTGGTGCTGTGAGGAACTGGTCAAACCGTTCCTGGATATGCTATATCGTACATACAATCGACCTACAGTGGTGTGAAAAAGTGTTTGCCCCCTTCCTCATTTCCTGTTCCTTTGCATGTTTGTCACACTTAAGTGTTTCGGAACATCAAACCAATTTAAACAATAGTCAAGGACAACACAAGTAAACACAAAATGCAATTTGTAAATGAAGGTGTTTATCATTAAAGGAGAAAAAAAATCCAAACCATCATGGCCCTGTGTGAAAAAGTGATTGCCCCCTAAACCTAATAACTGGTTGGGCCACCCTTAGCAGCAACAACTGCAACCAAGCGTTTGCGATAACGTGCAATGAGGCTTTTACAGCGTCCTGGAGGAATTTTGGCCCACTCATCTTTGCAGAATTGTCCTAATTCAGTTACATTAGAGGGTTTTCGAGCATGAACGGCCTTTTTAAGGTCATACCACAACATCTCAATAGGATTCAGGTCAGGACTTTGGCTAGGCCACTCCAAAGTCTTCATTTTGTTTTTCTTCAGCCATTCGGTGGTGGACTTGCTGGTGTGTTTAGGATCATTGTCCTGCTGCAGAACCCAAGTTCGTTTCAGCTTGAGTAATGTGAACAGATGGTCGGACATTCTCCTTCAGGATCTCTTGGTAGACAGCAGAATTCATAGTTCCTTTTATCACGGCAAGTCTTCCAGGTCCTGAAGCAGCAAAACAGCCCCAGACCATCACACTGCCACCACCATATTTTACAGTTGGTATAATGTTCTTTTTTTATGAAATGCAGTGTTCCTTCTACGCCAGATATACTTGGACACACACCTTCCAAAGAGTTCCACTTTTGTCTCATCGGTCCACAGAATGTTGTCCCAAAAGTCTTGGGGATACATCAAGATGTGTTCTGGAGAAATTGAGACGAGCTTTGATGTTCTTTTTTGCTCAGCAGTGGTTTTCTCCTTGAACTCTGCCATGCAGGCCATTTTTGCCCAGTCTTTTCCTGATGGTGGAGGCATGAACGCTGACCTTAACTGAGGCAAGTGAGGCCTGCAGTTCTTTGGACGTTGTTGTGGGGTCTTTTGTGACCTCTTGGATGAGTCGTCGCTGCGCTCTTGGGGTAATTTTGGGCGGCCGGCCACTCCTGGGAAGGTTCACCACTGTTCCATGTCTTCGCCATTTGTGGATAATGGCTCTCACTGTGGTTCGCTGGATTCCCAAAGCTTTGAAAATGGCTTTATAACCCTTTCCAGACTGATAGATCTCAATTACTTTCTTTCTCAATTGTTCCTGAATTTCTTTGGGTCTCGGCATGATGTGTAGCTTTTAAGGATCTTCTGGTGGACCTTACTGTGTCAAGCAGCTCCTATTTAAGTGATGCCTTGATTGTGAACAGGTGTGGCAATAATCAGGCCTGGGTGTGGCTAGAGAAATTGAACTCAGGTGTGGACAACCACAGTTATAGTATGTTTTAACAAGGGGGGCAATCACTTTTTCACACAGGGCCATGATGGTTTGGATTTTTTTTCTCCTTTAATAATAAACACCTTCATTTACAAATTGCATTTTGTGTTTACTTGTGTTGTCCTTGACTTTTGTTTAAATTGGTTTGATGTTCCGAAACACTTAAGTGTGACACACATGCAAAGGAACAGGAAATGAGGAAGGGGGCAAACACTTTTTCACACCACTGTATAATCATAGTCGGTCTTTAAATTGACGAATAATCACATCTTTATTATATATAGCTCTATGAATTGACTACATCTTTAGTTACTCCAAATTAAAGCACAATACACTACCGGCTAATTTGAGATCTTTCGTAAAAGGTATTTACATGATCAGATTTCTGCTTTCATTGGAATGTGAAACTACAGATAATTGCACAGTGACCTTTAATTTTGTTAATGCTATTCTTTTGTAACACAGCACAACGGTGTAATATCGACCGTAATCATCTAACATGAAAACAATGAATAAGTGAAACAAAAGTTACATCTGGCGGACTTCCTTCACCATCAGTTTTTAGTATTTGACTATATTATTGATAACCAGCAGTGCTTTAGGGATGTCTAAGGGCAGGTTCATCAGAGAGAAAATTACAGAGGATCAGCACAATTTACAAGCGACCTTGCTCAGGGTGGGCCTTTGAGCCATCTTGTGTGTGTGTGTTTTTTTTTTTTTTACCTGTGTCACGCACCTAGTAAAACACAAGTTAGACTTTAAGCATCTGATGTAATAAAAATGACTCACAGGTCAATAACCAACGTTATTAGAATTGTCTTACAATGCCTGTCCAGCGGATGAAGCTTAAAGGAGAATTCCGGCCAATTTTTACGTTAATCTTGATTGCTATAAATATACGAGTACAGTCGATAGAAAAACAAATGAGCCGAATTGGTGCGGTCAACACGGAGTAGCTGCAGCTACGTCTACGAGCTTCCACTCAGCTAAAATGGCAGTTGTCGGGGCAAGTTTTAGAGTGCCTTTGTGCCTCTTAACAGACACAAAATGCAATTAAAATGCCTGGGCAACATGAACAAGGCCCTCACGTGACAACAAGATGCGTTTTCAACTCAGACACATGGCAGCTAGCAGCTAACAGCTAGCAGCTAGCAGGGCGAGCTAGCTACCAGCAGGATAGAGACAGGGTAGGTGAATTTAAACAATGTCTCAGTTTTAAACACATCTTGTCACGTAAGTGCCCTGTTCATGTTGCACAGACATTTTAATTGCATTTTGTGTCTGTTAAAAGGCCCAAAGGCACTCTAAAACTTGCCCCGACAACTGCCGTTTTAGCTGAGTGGAAGCTACTCAGCTACTCCGTGTTGACCGCACCGATTCAGCTCGTTTTTTTTTTCTATCAATTGTACTCGCATATTTATAGCGATCAAGATTAACGTAAAAATTGGCCGGAATTCTCCTTTAATCAAGGTGGGCGATGAGAAACTACTTTTTACACGTAGCCTATAGCACGTTGAATAATAACCACAGCGAGTGTGTGATTATTTTACACAATCCATTACAATTTATATCTTAATTTACAAAAATGTATTGAAATACACTAGACCTCCAAGCACCTGACGCCAACAGGAGAACAGGGCCATCTATGGGATTGAATAGCTGGATTAGTATGCATTTGTTTGTATGCTTGGGTAGACTGGGATGTGCTCCTGCAGTGCACACTGCCAAGACCTGCTCAAGCCACGAGCCTTTGACCACAAGAGCCATCAAATCCAGGTCTGTGCTCATACTAAGTAAATCTCAATAAATAATTTTCACCCTCATGAATGTTAAAGTCTTTTAGATTGTAGTTAGGCAAAAATGAAATGTATTAAGTTCTTTTTCCCACTCACTGATTTGTTATTCACTGTACATAGAAACACCTGAATCAACCATAAAAATAGAATACCCATGGTTCAATTATGCAGTACAGATCCATACTTTACATATTGTATTGCATACAGATGTTCATTTGAGTGTGCAGAAGGGAATTGTTTGAGTGTAGCAAAAGCTAATTTACACACACACACACACACACACACACACACACACACACACACACACACACACACACACACACACACACACACACACACACAAACGCACGCACGCACACATTCATACATACTTACATACATACATACACACTCACTCATGCACTAAATCATATAGAAACATAGACACATACACTTCCGAACAGACACAAAGACATGCATAGTCTCCCTTTTTTTTACTCTCTCTCTCTCTTTCTCACATACACAAACACACACACACACACACAGACACAAAGACACACAGACACAGACACACACACACACACACACACACACACACACACACACACACACACACACACACACACACACACACACACACACACACACACACATGCACAAACACACAAGGACGCATAGGAACAGATTAAGTCCAAATCAATGGCTGTGGCTGGACTGGGAGAGAGATTTCACCCAGGGTTCTCGTTAAGGTCTGACACATGCGGCAAAGGCTGGAGGGAGTGTTATTACCAGGGTGATGGTTGATAAGACACTCGTTTCTCCACGGTGCGTCCCGCGGGAAAATGCATCGTGCAGCCATGGAAACCATAAGGCTAGGTGATATGCTATAATTGGGCCAGCGCTTTTAACGGTGCAGCTGCACTGCCAGGTATGCCACTGTCTTCAAATGAGAAATTATAGTGGAGCCCCAGAAGAGAAGATGCAACCATTTTTAAGAATGTATTTTCTTCCTGTGTGGTTCCTTTTTGATTTGTTTTATCAAACTGACTTATACAGAGAGGATGTGCCACACAGTAATTCTCCCAGACAAGTCATATTCATCACAATTAGTTAACAAAGCTAAAAAATACATCAATTTATGAAGAATATAAAAATTGTCTATGTGATTGGATGAGCAAAGTATACAGACCTTTCCCTATGTGTTTTGTTTTTAATTCCAGACTGACATTTGTTCTTCAGTCTGGATGGAAACCGCATCAGGAAACACAGTATAAGATGGAGGAAGAAGACGACGGAAAAGGAAGAGGAGAGAGTAGGAGGAGAAGAGGGGAAAGATGGTCGTCGGCCAATCCCTGCTCAGTCTCTGTAACTTGGTTGATTACGATCAATTTCCCTGATATCGATGGCCTCCCTGGCCCTGAGCTACACTCCCTCCTGCACTTTGCATGGTACGTGCTTTGTGTACCATGACATGACTCACTCCAGCACACCATTCCCAAACCCTGACTTTCCCACCTGCAGTCCCCTAATCCTGGCCTATCAACAGCTGGGTAACAGAAGGGATATATCCTAGCAATCACAAAAAACAAATGTTTCCACTTCCATGTTCTCAAAGTGGTTTTAAAATTTGGGTTATTGCAGTATATTTAATTGATTGGCTTCTGAGCGTGTTAGGGTTAAAAAGTTTGGGTGGTTTTACTGCAGCAGTGCAGGTGGAAGGGAGATTTTTTTCTTTCTTTCAGGGCTGCTGAAGGATTGAACTCTCGCTTAAAAAGTCAGAGAGACATGGTGGAAATGATGAGATGAAGTTTGGTCACGACGTGCTGGACCGAAAGCCTCAAAATCTGTATTTGTTCTGGGGAATGCGAAAATGTCCTCCCCCTGGCATGTGCGAGGGCGCATCCCGCTCGTTCTATCTCTGCACACTTGGCACGCTCTATCCGAATTAATTGCATCTCTGCAAGGGAGAGAGCGAGATGGATAGAGGGAGAGAGAGAAAGGTTTAGTCCTTCTGTTGGGCTGGTCCTGCTACAAGGGGAGTCATTTAAAATTCTGCCTCCCATGGCTCCTGGTTTTCACTTTAATGACCCCCCCTCCTCTCCCCCTGCTTTTTACCCCATGACTTTCCTGGATTTTGAGCTGCAAGCTCAGTTTCCTATTGCTGCACGGTGCTGATGCAAACCTTATTCCTGCATGTATACAAATAAATAATGCTTGTTTATTGACCAGAATCAAAGCCATTAGTGACAAAATGTTGTTTGCACCTTCTGTCTCTCCCCCTATGCCTTTTTCTTGCTTCCTCCCCCCCCTCCACCTCCTTAATCAACCATTGCTGCCATCAATGATCCAACTCTCTGCTACCTATTCTTGCTTGCCAATTACTGTGTGAGCAGTGAGTACCACCTTTTTTCTGGGAAAATGGCCGCTACACCTGTTGTCAAGCAAAAGATCTTTCAATTAGAATGCTGTAAAAAAAGTAATGCTTTGTTTTGGAAAAGATTAAAATCTTTAGTTTTTCCTTTTGTTGACAGTGGGAACACATATATTTACTAGGTGATAATTCATAAGGTCAAGATCATAACAAATATATTGACATATCCTGAGGATTTTAGAGGTCCAGGTCTACATATGGAATTGGAACCTGACGGCTTCACTGTGAGGAACAGACCTGCGTGTGTGTGTGTGTGTGTGTGTGTGTGTGTGTGTGTGTGTGTGTGTGTGTGTGTGTGTGTGTGGCAAAGTCAGCAGAAGGCCCTGTGGACAGTTATCTGCCGCAGTGTTTACCAGCGCTACAGTGAAGCTTCGAAGGCCTCAATAAGATAAAGCTGAGTTTTCTGCATGGTTCTCTACAGGGGTCTCACTCACACATACACACATACACACACACACACACAGACAGAGGTGGGGGAAGAGGGGTGTGGGCTGCAAAGGCCCACAAGGTCAGAGTAGGCAGTGTATATGGTTGTTTTTCTCAGTTTTTTTCTCTCTCTCAGCGGTGGAGCTGTGTGCTGCCTCCTCGGGTCTCTCTCTGGTCAATACCACCACGCAGCTTCTGACGATCAATGGAGGGTCAATACCTCTCAGACGCCTGCCTCTTTGTGCTTTCACTGATTTAGATACCACCTACCCAGGCCATCTTTTTTTTTACTTTTTCTTTCTCCCTCCCTGTTTTTTATGACCCTGGCTCTCACTTAAATATGTGAACCTGCTGAAATTAGAGACACAGCAGTAAATCTGAGCGGCAGAGCGCACGTTCTCCGCCAAACAGCATAAACCTTAGCCTCTCATCAGGTATGCACATGCCTTTGGTGGCCTATTGTCTGCAGAAATGTCTTGTCACCTTTTTCATTAATAACTGAAAGGAAAACCAAAAAAGTTTATCATCTCAGAGAGAAACTATGAATCACACTAGTACTAAGTACATATCAACTAAACACTAGTTATGCAGGTTGCCTCAATAGCATTATTCTAGTTTATGGCTTGTCAGCTCCAGGCTGACTCCATAATGAACTCTGTAGATGGGGCTAGGATTAAGTCAAAAAGTCCAAACTCTGACATAATGGAGCTTGCAGCATTGCATACAGGACATTAAGGACATTAAGTCATGCGTGCTATCAGCTGACCCATGAGCACGCAGTTTACAATCAATCTGATAATAAGCTGGTCTATTAATGCCTCACACTCATTCCTGCTGCACATTCACATTGCTGCTGCTGTTTCTGCTGCTGCTGCTGCTGCTGATGATGATGATGATGAGGATGATGATGATGCACTCCTCCCTCTGTCCGCACTGGTTCTGCTTTTACATGGAAACATTATCATGTGGTGGTGGATGTGTATGTGACATACTTTTGGTCCATTATTATTCTGTGTAATCTGTGAATGGGGAAGGGGGCTGAATTATTTTACAAAAAATCAAAAAAAAAACAACCTACTCCTCCTTTGGACTTATACAAAATGCAATACCCTCCCCGCAAAATAATATATTTATGGCAAATATAACAAAAATATAAAAAATAAAACCACCACAACAAAAACGTTGAGACATCCTTCCCTGCTCTCTTAACAAACATAGCAAAAATTAAAAAGACGCTCCCCTCACTAATATATTTGCGTGGTCCCTTAGCACACTTAAACTCAAATTCAGTAAAACCTGTGAAGCAGAGCCTTTAATGCCAATTATAATAATATAATAATCTATTAACTTGTTGCATTCAATGGGTCCGTCTTAATAAAAAGGCCACTCATCTTTCAAAAAGAAGTTCATTAACCTTTTACCACCCTCTCATCTACCCAAGGGATGCTTTCATGGACTACTAAACATAAATATGAACACGTACTGTATGTACTGAAAAATTAGATGTCTTTTTGGTCATTGGGGTCATTTAAAAAATAATTGTATCACAAGAATAACCTTAAAAATATGATTCAACGTTGTCACAAATCCTTGAAACATTAATGCCGTTCTAAGGATCAAACATTATTCTGCTGGTTTCATTTAGGCAGACCACCCTGACAAAGAGTTAATAAAATGTCACCAAAGTATAGCATGTAGTCGAGAATACACGTTGTTTACTTGACTAGTAATATGCGACCCTTGCTGAGTTCTTCATAGTTTGGTCACGTTAGCTACAAGAAATTTGTCAGAGAATTTCTTGAAAGAAATTATTAGCACTAGTGGTGCAGCTGTTATTAGAGAGAAATTGCTGCAGAATAATGGCAGTGTAACATCTGCTATTCCATTATTAGGGTACCAGTTTTCCCTACTGATCAACAAAAAGACTCACACTCAACATATACCAAAATAAACACAAGAGGAGAATAAATAATTGTGACCAGCAGGCCGATTGTTGTTCCACAGCAACTAGTCAAACAGAAAGCCTGCAAAGACTTAACACTAGACTAACTCAAATTATGACTGCAATTTATTCAAAACCCATATGGTTTCTTAATTTTTCTGTAAAACAAACTGAATGACCGTGATGCACATTAGAAAAACAAGGAAAAGAAACATTGATTTTTCAACAGTAACTGAATAGCAAACACAAGCCAAACACAGTAGGCCATTAAAAACACCCACAGAGCCATTTGGCATTGTTCTACTGGAAACTAATTACTCTTCACTAAATTAAATCAAGTAGGAATAAACAAACAAACAAACTGTATTAAAGCTGTATTTTGGCCCCTCAATGATAATCTTAACTGAAAGTAACTATCTATATTAAACTTCTGATGTAAATACAATGACCAACCTCTTTTCTGATCCACATTGTCGGTTATGCAACCCTATCAATTCTGCAGACACCATGAAAACAACTACTTTTCAAATTCCTGTATAATCATCAACAGTACATATTGCTGAAAATTATATTTTTTTGTAATGACATTTAATTGTTACATTTACGCCAAAAATATACAAGTCTGAATCAGGAGGCTAATAAATTATATTCAAAGAGATAATATTCATTTGATTATACTTATAGTGAGTCATGGCAGCTGCTTTGCAACACATCCAATATCATCTCTGTGCTCTGACAGGAACTAGCTAAAAATCGACCAGCAATTTTTAATTCCTGTTATTTCATGACACATTCAGATTCAGAATACTTTATTAATCCCCAAGGGGAAATTCAATTTTACAGTCTATCTCATCCATGTAAATAAATACTTGAATTGACAACAATCACAACATCAGAATCAACATGCCAGTGACAAGTGCACAGATCAACAGGTTGTGTTTAGCAGCCTGATAGCTGAAGGAATACAAGAATATGCATAACGATTTGTTTTCCATACAGGCACATAATAGAACCAGCCTGATGGCATAACTAAAAATTCACTAGAAAGTGTATGGTCAGCTTTCTGAACCACTCGTTTCTTTCAGAGAGAGCTGAGGTCTTTTCTGCTGGACTCCTGTGATCTTGGAGCAGAATTTTATTTAAACAGTTTTTGTCCTCCACAGACAGCCCATTAAAACAGCACACAAATGAAAAAGTTCTTCAGATTTTCTTGCAGACACTGAACAAGTTTAGCTTCCCTAACAAATAAATTATCTGCTGTCCCCACTTGACTGTCTGTGTTTTCATTGAATTTCAGCTGCGAGTCAAACACTCTTCCTAGATATTTGTATTATTGTCAAATTTGTACATCATCATCATGTATGATGGTCGATTCCGGTTTGGCCCTGCATTTTCTGAAGTCTGTTATCAATTCTTTAGTTTTTGCCACATTTTGATCTAGAAATTCATTGCACCGTTTGACACATGCACTTAGGGTATGGCAGCACATAATGTGGAGTCCACAGCCATTTATAGAACAACAAAAAAAACTTTTAATCTCAACATTAAAGACATTTGTAAACAAGTAAGCAGGGACACTCAAATTCACAAATCAAAAAACAAACCCAGAATGAAATGACCTAAAACCCTCCACTGTGTAGTCTTTCACATTGTGAATATCATTTATATGAAAGAAAATAAAGAAAGATAGAAAGAAAGAAGCAAACCAGGAATAAACAATGGAAAGACACCATCATTAATAGTCATAATCACGCTGTCCTTGAAAGGGCCAAGTATTAGTGAATCCAGAGGAGGTGAAGTGTATTGTTATAAAGTCTATTGCAGCATTATGGTTAGGAAAAAGGTTTCAGTGTCATAGTCAAATATGATGTTGCACTTTTTGAATCTCTCTAATGGTAGTTGACTAACATCCTCTCTCCCAAAGTGACGGATGATTGAAAGGCCCATGTAGAGCCCATGACATAATGGTAATTGTCATTACTGGGGTTGGAGGGTTGGAGTGCGTGCGTGACGCCATTAGGGAAAGTGCAATTACAGTAGGCTTTGGTGACCTTGCTGACTAGTGGAGGTTACGGCTTCTCATTAGAGTGTGGTGGAAGGCAGCCCAGTGTCTCCACTGTGCCAATCAATATGAGCGTAGCTTGGTTGGGTCTAATCATAGCTTTGACGCAGCCTTACGCCTTGCCACCCCCATCATCAAACATCCCCACCACCCTTCCTCTGTTCCACCTTTTAGCTCCCTTATTACCAGAGCACTGGCACCTTTCTCACAAAATTGGTCTAAACACATTGCGATACAGTATAGTGCATATGTGGCAAAGCATAAATGGGGAAATATTGAGACCAGTATGGCATGGCATAGTATTGCTGTATAAAACCCTGAGGTTATATGGATGGTAATGTAAGTTAAGCACAATATTTACATTTGTATACACATTATTCATTACTACAGGCACTTATGTGATGTAAAACTGCTGAGACACTGCACTACATCACATAAAGGTGAGTAAATGCACAGTTTGAGCTTTCAAGGGTGTGGGTGAATACTAGCGGTGCGTTGTGAAAAAAGGCTGAATATACCAAAGCTCAGGTTTTATAACTACAAGTGGTCAGTTCAAGTGCAGCCTGTCATTTCCTTCTTTTCTTCAGGCTTTTATTTATTGGCCTAGACTCCTAAACCTGTGGGTAGTTTCAAAACTTGAAAATTGTGAATGATGTATGAACAACAGTTTTGAACATCAGGTGCACTAATGCCAAAAACAACTGACAGTGAAGCACAAGATTTTGGTGAATGTCTTTCTCTGTTTGAGATGGTGAGGTGAGACATCCATTCCTAACCCCCGAGATGCTGTCTAGACTTTTTACCAGAGATACCTGCAGACATGCATACAGCACTAGATAAAAGTGGGCCTTGTCCTAACGTGAGAAGACATCTGTATTGATTTTGGGTTTATTTATAAATCTCTTTGCCATCAGTTACCAGCATATGTGTCCTTTTTGAGTGTTGTATACGACATGCTGATCCTTGTGCACATCTACTTGTTTTGCTACTTGTTGAATGTTTTAATAAGTATGACTATTATGCATGTAGAAAAATTAAATAACTAACTCAAGATATAGAGTTCTACCTGCGCAATATCGCGGCAATAGTAAAATCATGACTTTTGGTTTCACACGGGACACGAACAGCAGTCTCCTGGATGAAAAGTCCAGTCCAAAGTGTTGGACCCATCCATCTATATATCCTGACCTTCTCCCCTTGCAGACTTTGATTAGAAACATATTTCTGATTAAAAACACACGTAATCCGGAAGAAAATACAATGCGTTTCCTTCGAAATGTAGTTGAGAATGCAATTTAATTGTATGGGAACGTAATTTTACATAAACAAGACTGGTAACTGAAAAGGAGACGTTTACTGAGCCTTTATTGTTTTCACTGTCAACAATCTCCACCAGCATCAGAAGGAGAAAACACTAGCAGCACAAACCTGAAGAGTTACAGTTCTTGCGGTCCCCACAAGGCATCTCCATAGCCGCTGTAACCCCGACTTGTTTTATAGGAGGCACACATCAGCTACAGCGTAGCCTACAGCAGCTACATGAATATGTAAAAAATATACTGTAGATAAAATATGTAAATAAACTGAATTCCAAATATCAACTCTGTACATCTTAACAATGTTAACAATGTGAACTGGCAGCCAACTGATTAGATTGAAGCTACAAGCAAAAGTCCAGAAAAGTCAACTGGAAACACTGAAGTAGAACAACAAAAAAAACCTATACAAAACAAATTCATGGCATACACTTTTGGAGATATCCCAGGACATGTCTGTCATTGAAAACTTTTTTTAGCAGTTTTCTCACCTGTCGTCAGACAAGGTGAACTCTTAAAGGCTGAGGAACTGATAATGCCTCTGCGTTGTGTGTAGCAGTGTGCTCTGTCCACCGTGGTGTGAGGTATGCAGTGTGGCTTGGGGGCAAGCAGTCAGGAAAACAGGCAGTGAGCCAGTTGTCTACAGAGACAGAGGGGGAGGGGTGGCTGGCCAGAAGACTCAGATCCGCCACTGCTCTTTCCTCACTGTTTGCACTCCAGTGGTTTAGTCACTACACCCGTCTATTAAATCAAAGGCCCCCTTTGACAAAGACCGCCAATTATGCCCAGATGACATGTCCCCTCCCTGCCCCTTTCGTGTCCCCACCCGGGTTTTGCCATTCTCTACTCTGTTTTATCTTGCTTCCACTCTTTTCTCTCTTGCTACATCTGACTTATTTTTCCAGGTCTCGGCCAAATGGGAAAACACTGTGTTCCATCTTTGATCTTCTACTGCTGTCTGTGCAACTCTCACTCTGCCCCTCTGTAGAATGAAGAAAGACCTATAAAGGATGTTTTGTTTGGCGATGGTAATTGTAGCTGAGGTGTAAAACTACCATCCCACGGCTATTGTGGCTTTTTGTGTCTTGCTTGCTGAAAACCATGTTGTTTAATTTTGATAACAAGAACAAAGTCAGTACAGGAGGATCATGACTTTTAGCCATGGATTGCAATGTCAGTCCATAACTATTGGCTAGGTTGCCATGACGTTTTGTACAGACATTAATGGTCCCCAGCGGATGAATCCTACTGACTTTGGTGATTGCTTTAACTTTTCATCCAGCTCCACCATCATATCAAGATATCAAATTGTGAAATATTTTTTATGAAAAAAGCTAATGCCACTCTCATCAGCCTCAATAGTACTTTGTGTTTCGTGCTAATTAGGAAAATCTATTTTTCCCCCACGTAAAATAAATAAAAATCCCTGTTGGTGTGTGTGTGTGTGTGTGGTTCAAGCTGCCAGAGTTGTTTTCCAAATACTTTTTTTTTTCTTTTTAAAAAAGCACCTTGAGATTGCCCCAAGCTTTTCTAACCTTGCTCTCTCTGCTGTCACCCCCCCACACACACACACACACACACACACACACACACACACATGCACACACACACACACACACACACACACACACACACACACACACACACACACACACACACACACACACACACACACACACACACACACTTGTACTTCCGACTGCTGATTTGTTTTCTTCTACTTCTTCTATGTCTTCATGTTAAACTTAAAATGTAAATTTTCTGAATGTTGCCCTTGTTTGCATATTGTATTCCAAAACTCTGATTTATAATTATCAAAAGTGGTTTTCACTCACCATTATAACTTATATCACCTACTGTTTTCTAGCTCTACCAAGATTCAGTTATAGTCTCAAAGGATAAGGCTGGCAATATATTAACAATAATTCAATGAAAAGACCAATATTAGCGACACTTAAGCCTGTCTCTCAATACTTTCCAGCTTCACCCATTGGTTCCTAACATAAATCAGCTGCAAATATAATTTAATTCAGTTCAATTTTATTTATAGTATCAAATCATAACAATAGTTATCTCAGGACACTTTACAGATAGAGTAGGTCTAGACCACACTCTATAATTTACAAAGACCAAGCAAGCATTTAGTGTGACAGTGGGGAGGAAAAACTTTCTTTTAAGGTCCCATGGCATGAAAATTTCACTTTATGAGGTTTTTTAACATTAATATGAGTTCCCCCAGCCTGCCTATGGTCCCCCAGTGGCTAGAAATGGCGATAGGTGTAAACCAAGCCCTGGGTATCTTGTTCTGACTTTGAGAAAATGAAAGCTCAGATGGGCCGATCTGGAATCTTGCTCCTTATGAGGTCATAAGGAGCAAGGTTACCTCCCCTTTCTCTGCTTTGCCTGCCCAGAGAATTTGGCCCACCCATGAGAGAGAGACATCATGGCTTTCAAACGAGCAAAGTAGCAGTTGGTCAAGGGTCAAGGATGTCCCCCGGCAGTCTGAAAACAGGAGACAGGTTGGGGAGAGGAGCCTGGTCGGGCTAGAACTCTCCCCTGCCGGATCGGGCTGTACTGGCCTGCCTCCCTCTATTTTGATTATATGGTAGTTTAATCTGACGACTATGAAGAGAAGCAGAGAAGAGAAGGAGTGCCGTGTCTTTAGATGTACACCCTCCTCCTAAGCGAACGCTGCATCTCCTCACTCCCTAACTATAAGCTTTATCAAAGAGGAGAGTTTTAAGTTTACTTTTAAATGTGGTGTCTGCCTCCCGAACACAGACTGGGAGCTGGTTCCACAGGAGAGGAGCCTGATAGCTGAAGGCTCTGGCTCCCATTCTACTTTTAGAGACTCTAGGAACCACAAGTAACTCTGCATTATGGGAGCACAGTGCTCTAGTGGGACAATAAGGTACTATGAGCTCTTCAAGATATGATGGTGCTTAGAGCTTTGTAGGTCATATATAGTTTCATATTTTTTTTAAATGGCTCAGTAATTTCCTACAACAGCTGGATACTGTAGTTTTTAGCTAACATTACTTAAACCAGAGTAAATAGTGTATTTGTTGGCCTCTATTTTCAGCCACACCTCTGGGGCTCGAGTGAGTATTTATGACAGCAGAACGGTGTATGTGGGACTGACTCAAAAATAATATGCCATGCCCATGTTCATGTTAATGAAGAAACATATCACCTAGTGTAAAGATGTGGCTCATTTACAGTATGTTTGTTATTTATTTGGAAAACAATGGAGGTCTATGGCACAGAGGAATATGCTATATACGGGTTTGGTTACACAGGCAACACTGATAGGATACATTCATGCAGTTTTTATGCTTTTTAGTATTTGAACATAGAGTCAGACATTTTTTCAGTGGTGTTACATTCATTATCACATTATATCAACATAATTAACCCATCTTAAGATATAAAGGGTGAGATTTCTGGATGACAAGCAGCTCTTTAGTAGCTTGACAAGCCAGACTCACGTCAAGATGTTGGTCTGGGAACTCACCATTGGCAGGGCTCAATCCGAGGGGCGGGATAAACGCTTGTCTTTCTAATTCCCTCTGCACACAATAGGATAGCGCTACAACCAACCAGAGCAACGAAGAAGGCAGTGAAGCTAGTTGATAGATTAAACTTTTGCTGTATCCGGTCGGCAAAACTCTGAACACATCTTCCTTTTTTAAGAATGATTTCAATGCCGTTCTTTGTTCTTTTCTTAAAGAAAAGCTTAACTCTAAGTCTTCCAGGAGACCGCTGTTCCCAGCAGCAGCAGCCATAAGCCCGCCCACCGACTCTATACACGATGTGATTGGCCTGACTAGAGTTTGGTTTTTCCAGCTCGCAAGTCAACGGAGAGTGCCACCTGGCTGCAAATAAAATTTGCTGCCGCTAGGGTGCGTCTAGATTTCTAGGCAAGCTCTTTAGTATATTGTCTCATGTTGAACCCTGGAACACGCAGCAGCTTACTGTTTCTGCATTGCTGTGAAACGCAAGAGGCATCACTGCTGTAATATGCCGTAAAGTAGGAGTCAGTGTGTACCAAAGAGTATATTGGGAAAACAACCTTGATAGATTCAATGTTATACAGTAGTAGAATTTTATACAAAATTTCAATTAATTTACCCTTCATTTCATTTACCGACATTTTCACAAACCATTTCTAATAAATGGAATTTTTTAATCTGACTTTCACACAAAATCATTTACTTCTTGCTGTCATGTTTATTAGGAAGTGAAGTACTGCTGAAAACAGAGTTCTTCATTTGTTTTCTGGAGTGTGGGCTGGTGCAGTTCAAAACTTATTTATAAAATGCACCCAACAGAAGCACAAAACAAAGGCTCAATGATTATCATCAAATGTATTCACAAAGATTAAATTTGTGAAACCAGCAAACCCATTTGACCCCATTTTGATTAAAACCATGGCTTACAGACCTTCCTGCTTGCTGTGTTGTTGATGCCTGTGCATCGCTCCATCCACTGGCTGCCTGTGGTTGTTTGTAATGGATTGTAAACCCTGGTGCAGCCATATAGTGCAGCCAAGGGAGCCGCAACCCATACCTCCAGGCGATGCTCCAGCCCTACACGCCACTCGTACTCTACGCTCTGCTTCCCTCTTTTCCTTCTCTGATTAGCACTCCATCCAGCCCAACTCTTCAACCCTATACCTCCCAAATGCAGTAATGACCTTCCCTCTATAGCCTGAACTGCAGAGTCACTGTAACACCCCCAAAAATCCAAACATTCACCATGTAAAGCCTTGCTTCTTCTTACTGTAGATTTTTCTATGTTACACTGTTCAGTGGTCCTTTGTATCAGCAAAGCTCTTATTTCACCTACTTCTTATTTCTTCTTTGTCTTATAATTTCATTATAAAATCACATTAATCTTACACATAACGCTCCTAGCCTTAATTGATAAACTGCATTCTAAAATGTATGAACATATGAATCATATTTCAGCCAAATTTGCATGTATCTCGTCTTTCTCAAGATAAAAAGCATCAACTAAGTATCTTATATGTAAAAGGTCCCATCATGGATATCCATGGCAAAACCAACTGAACTTCCTCTAAAGACAGTCAGAACTTGGGTGATGAAACATAAAGCTACCTGATGTCAATCTAGCAAGACAAAACATTCAAAATTCATAATATTTGATAATACAGTAATTGATATATTCCAAAAGTGACAAATGTGAATTTCACTACTGCTGAATCAAGGATTAGTAGGGAGCTCACAAACCTCATGAATATCATGGAGCAGGTGCTCAGGAGAGGATATAGCGAGAACGCCAACAAGCCAAAAGCCAGATCAACAAGACAATCAAGCTGGAGAGTCAGGTTGCCAACAATGACTCATACTACATAGACTCAACAGTTCTCCTTTCCCTCACTCACCAACAACCTCAACCCCCTTTATTGTCTTATGGAGCAATAAATCTCCCCCTGTTCAGCCTCCCTCTGCAGACAGCAAAGTAATAGTAATACTGTAGGTGAGAATGTAACACACATACTCATATATGTATTTGAATATAGAGTCAAACGTCTTCATGGTTTATTTTTTTAATTGTTAGACATACAGTAATGGCAAATGATAAAGCAAATTAATACAGCACTAAATGAAGTTTGTTCACAGTTTTGTTGAGAAATATGCGTTTAAAAGACAAAGTATTGTCCTTTGTTGTGAGTCAGCCCATAATTGTCAATTACGTTTCAAGAGAAAAGTATTTTGTCCCGGATTACGTTTGTTTTTGATCAGGAATATGTTTCTAAGTCTGAGAAAGTCTGCGTAGGGAGGAGATCAGAATGGATGAATGGGTCAAACAAACACAGGACTTTCACCCAGGAGACGGGTGAAACCAAAAGTCAATGTTAACCTACATCACATACTTAACTTATGTGCATAACAAGTTACATACTGTACAAACAGACTTATTTTAACCCAAACCATCTTTTTTCCAAAACCAACCAAGTAGTTTTGTTTCAATTCACAAAGTTAACCACATGTTTAAAACAGCCACCATTTCACAAACTTGCGCCAGTCACTGGAAAATACATTTCCCTCAAAAGGTTATGGAGAATGCAGTTACATTGAATGGGAACATGTTTTATTAGGCGACAGGGCTGCGGATTTCAACTCTTAACGAGCTTCACAAATAGTCATGATGGATTCAGGATTGCGAAACTACGAGAACAATAGTGAGTAAATATTGTTATTAATTATACTTTTAGTATTTGTGATTTGCAATCTGGTTCATTTTAAAGTTTAATAGTGTTCTGTGGAAAGCCATTGTACAAATAATACTATTATCAGGATAAAAATGTACATACATACTATGATCATAATGTAAAGCTATGGCTGACTGAATCAATACCTATTTAAACAAATACACAAACCTATCAAACCTAACAAAACCTCAAAAGAGTCTGTAGTTGGTTTGCCACTTTGTGCATGGGTTGTTGCTGTGCTTTGTAATCATCAAACTCAGCTTTGTCTCTTCCTTGTATACGTAAAATATCTCAAACATCCACATTAACCTAGCCATAACGAGAGGGTTAGGGTTACATTATGTCCATAATCTTAAAGGAGTTTCTTTATTTTTATGGTCACCAGTTCGACCATTTGCACCATCCCGGATCAGACTGACAATGAGGGAGAAGGGAAGAGAAATGGCCAGGTCTGAGCGGGTTCACTTTTCAGTGGGGGAGACAGATGCTTGTTTACTGGCCTCATTATGTCAGCAGCTGTCCTGAGCAGGTCACACTATGGCCCTCTGTCCACCTACTGAGACCCATAAGTCCAGCACCTGACAATAGACACACTGTAAAGGGTTTCAAATACTAGAAAAGCTTGAGAGGCTCTTCATTTAAATTGCTGTTTCTGGGCCTCTATGTGTCCAAGCCTAATTGCAGCACACACTTAATAATGATATAGTCATTTATTTAAAGGTGTAATGTATACTTTTTGAGAACATATATTACACACATATTCACATATAATGCATTTTTGTGTTTTTCAACTGATTGAGAACAATAATTTAATTTTTCAAGTCCCATGTGTACAACAAATGACTGGTTTTTATCAAAACTTTTTGTTTAACATGTTGATCAAATGCCACCTGCCTTTCAATTGATTATTCCAATGCTAGCACTCAAGTTGTCCACAGAAATTTGTTAGAATTGGTTCAGCTGAGAAAATATAACTAGTTTACACACTCACATTGTGAATGAGTCAGGTGATTAGAGGAATTATCTTTCAGGTTGTGTGAAGACTTTTATCACCAACTCATATTGTTTTTTGTTTGCACTTTTAAAGCAGATTGTTTTTTTTTCATGTAGGAATCTGTAATTGCTGCTATACAAATAAAATGTATCATAATGTTACAACACAATACTGATTTTTATGTGAACTACTGCATATTCACAGTCATGCTTCTGCCCAAAATGCGTACATGAATGTGTTGTTTTTCCTCTCTGCAGTCCCCACATCTATAATCCCTTTTATTGAAATCCGTGTCACCTGTCGCCTGCGCAGTCCAGCACCCTGAAGCATTAGACGGCTGGC
The DNA here is from genome assembly GCF_004354835.1 of Perca flavescens. Taxonomy (NCBI): domain Eukaryota; kingdom Metazoa; phylum Chordata; class Actinopteri; order Perciformes; family Percidae; genus Perca; species Perca flavescens. The sequence goes on from NC_041343.1 coordinate 15,468,699, forward strand.
ATAGTGACGGGCACTGCAGTGAGAAGAGAGAGAGGGAGAGACATAATGTCTTTCATTTAGTTGTGTTAGAAGGCTTTAAACATTTAGACAAATCTGTGGTTTATTCCACGTGTACATTTAAAATGAAGGCTACAAGGAGCTCATCAGCAAGGTCTACAACACACATATTTGAGCCAGTGAAAGCACCTACATTTTCACTGACAGTGGTACCAAATTTCGCTGTGAGCTTAACATCTTCCCTGTTGTTATGGCAGCACACTGTCACCAGGACTGCCCACACTGTTGGTCTGGAAGAGACAGAGTCACGGTGGGCATCTTGGCTGGACGCTTGTTGCCTGTTCCCCCACAAGTATATTAGCATTTTCTACCTCTCTTTAAAGCACACAGCAACACCAGCCTGAGCATTGTGTTTGGGGAAAGATTGAGATGGAGAGGGTGAGGAAGCCCATGCCACAAGGGAGGTAGAGAGAAGACAGAGTGAACGAGAGAAAGGAAAGCCAGAGGGAGAGAGTAAGAAGGGAGGATTGAGCAGAGGGAGCACGAGGCAATTTTGCAAACCTGTGACACATTAATTATTAACAAACTCAGGCTAAATGCGTAAACTCTCCCTCCTTGTTCATTCTCTTTTCTCCTTTCTTTACACTCACCTCCTGCGCAAAACGACGGTCACATGCACCCTAGTACACACATTTGAACACACACACACACACAAAACCCAGTGAGGTGACATGTGATGCTCGTAACATGAAGTGGAGCATGTCAAAGGGCTGGCGAAGGTGTCAGGCACGAGGCCCACAAAGAGTGGGAAACCGGAGGGAAGAAGTCAGCGAGGATGACGTGAGGCAGAGAAAGGAGAAGGTATACAGCTATAATATAAAAAGAAGAGAGAGGCAGGTGAAAAGAGATAGTAGAACTACAAAGTGAGAGTAAGACAAAGATAGAAACAGCAGGGCACTGAGAGAGATTGTAGGAAAATGGAGTAAAGGAAGTGCTTGTGCATATGTTCTTATTGTATGGGTGTTTTTTTTTTTTTTTACATAAGAGCTAATGAGGCTTCCAGTTCTGTTCATGAAGGAAATATCAACAGCAGGAAAATGCGGTCTGACTTTGAAATGGACAAATGATGGATGGATGAGGATATTCTGTTAAAATGTAAAATTACTTAAGTGTGATCTTGTAGAGCAGTTGAGCTAAATCACCCTTTGTTTGGAGTGCAGCGAATCTTTAATGCCGCTCGGTGAGTGCTAATCATTAATTGGTGGCCAGTCCATTTGGCATTCTGTATTCTCTAATCAATTGGATAGAATGTTGCAACGGCATTACATGAACGTGCCTCAGAGAGTGTGTGCGTGCATATGGTGTGTGTGTTGAGGCGCTGCTTGAGCGGTCACTCTGCCCCTCAGGCGATGGTGTGTGTTTGGAAGGGAATGGATCCTCCTGTGCAGGGAGGAGATGTGTGTGAATGTCCCTCCAATACTTTTGCTGCAGTCTGTCCTCTCACACAACACTTGGGTATCCACGAGTGTACGTATACACTAACAGTGTCCCAAAAAAAGGCCAAGATACAGCCAGACAATTTTGGAGTATATAAAACAAGCTCGCCATCATCATCAATGGGACTACAGGAGGGTGTGATTCTCTTTATATGCTGAAAATGAACTTGTTTTAGCGACATTGATGTAAAAAAAAATGTCATGATGTAATGTGACAAAAGAACACTCGGACTAGCAGTCCTAAAATATTATCGGACTCTATTGTACAGTTTAAAAAAAATCTAAATCAGTGAGATCCAGCTGTTTTTCCATGCATGCTTTATCCTTTAAATAACCTACCACAATGCAATTTAACTGGTGACAATTTGGTCGGAGATACAGGTGTGTTATGCTGTAGTCTTCAGCTCCAACCAGTGCTGACTCATGTGATGTCACTTAAGGCAATTTAATCAGACTTCACATATGTCCCTCTGGAGCAACAAAGATGGTATCCAACTTTTTTCACATATGCAGTAGTACTTACCAAGATCTTTAAACAGGCTTTGATGTGTAAAATTATTGGTGTTCCCCTTTAATTTTGGATGCGTCATTCATCATCATATTAATACAAGCCACTGAAGCTCACTACATGTGAGATTTTTAATTAGATTTTTTTAAACTAGTTTAGGATTAGTATTTTCTATATAGGTATAGATAAACCTATATTCATAAACCAATAAGCCAGAAACTTTTTTCACAATGTGAGAACTTACATATGATGACATATGATGAATATAAAGCTACAGGACCTTTTCTTAATACACCATGATAATAATGATAAACATGAATGGCAGTGCTAAGGAAAGTACTGTAAATGTAAATCTGTCTTAATGTCGTTTTCATAGCCACTGTGTCTTACCACATGTTCTAGGTAAACTTACTTACATCATGCTTCCACCCAAATGGCAACTGAAACAATTAAAGACATTTGTGAAAAAAGAAATGTTCAAAGACTGACTTCAACCCCTTACTGAGTTGAAGTGAATAAAAAGGCTTCCTGAGCGTCACAAAAAAACAAATCAGTGTGGAAGTAATTTTTCCAGAATTGATTAATATTAGTTTTGTTTGTATTGTTCTTTTGTTCAGGCTCATGATGGCTATAGTTCATTCTGCCCAAAGACAAAAACAAAGAAATGTTCTTGGTCTTATAAAATATCCAATATGCTAATGTGAAACAAATTGCCATACATCATAGTGTGCACCTTTACTATCACAATAGGCAACTTTACATCACAATTGGCACCATTAAGTCACAATGGCTACCTTGATGCTTGCAGCAGGGTGTATGACATTTCTGTGATTTCAAGGGGGACAAATGTCTTCTTTGTTTCCAATTTAGATTAGCATAAAAACTATTCTGTGATGCTAAATTACTGGGCCTATGGTTTGCAATGCATATTTTGAATGTTATGAGCTGACGTTTGTAGAGTTGCTTCCTGTTTCATGTCATCATTTGTGATTAATCAAGCATCTCAGCTCATCCTACGCAACGAAATATGATATGAGTAGTTCCTGTAGAATTTGAATGTGGGAATTATGTGTTTTGAAAGTGCATTACACATGTTGGACCTTAAAAGCTACTACAAACTTGAAAAATAACAAGGTCAAAATGGTGACACAAAACTGGTAGGATGCAGATTTTTATGTACCTGACCTCATCAGACAGAAAATATCTCTGCTTTGCTTTTGAAAACTTTGTTGTGTGAACAGCTGACATATGTTTACAAATGTGCAGACATAGCGCTAGCTGCCATCAAAACACAGTGAGTGCAATCTGTTTGACCATGATCATATTCTTTAACGGGACTTCCTCAAGAAGGTCTTAATATCAGAACTAAGGTGCCCCCTTAGTGAAGAACACCCTTCAGCCATTACCTGTTCCAGTCCAACTGCACTGCACTGTACGATTTTGCCAATGGTAGCAGTGATGCCATTTTGACTTTTACGCTTGAGAAAACTTCACTTGGGTGATAGCCAGCTGCTCAGACACTTGACTTCACCTCTTAGCTTCACATCTTTTCATGTGTCACAGCTCTCGCTAAATGGAAGCAGAGATGCAACATCCTGAGTAGACGGTGGTCACATACGGGACAGTAGTCACCAGAAATATCACTGTGAGGAGATTTCTGTCAGTTCAGAAATATGATATAATGACATCTGAGCCAATGTCATCTGCTGATAAATTCCATGCTTTGTGGTTGAAAGCTTTGGAAAACGCTATAAGCGTGTCTTAGTTGATTAATTATTTTGTCAAAGTTCAGAAATACTTTAAGTTCCATTTGCTGCCATTTTTTAGTCAGAGCTACAGTGTTAGTTTTTTTTATGCTGCTTTCTTTATGGAAGATTTTAAATGCCAAAATGCATTAACTGTGTCATAATCAAACTGTCAAACTAGGCCTTGCTAATCAAAAATGAATCCAGACTCTGTAACTGTATTGCCTATTTATCACCTCAGAAGGTTCCAGAAACACATTTTAGGGTAGTGTTTAGCTGTTATTTAAGAAAGTTTGTGACCAAGCAGCCATTTTGATTCCTTCTTCAAAACAGACCAAGCACCGCCCGACCTTGCATGTGTCGCTTAGAGCTACGTTGTTTCTTTTTGATTGCTTGTAGGTCTTGGTCTGCGCCGGTCACTGGTCACTTTCTTTGTTTGATTTGTTTTTATTGGCATTTCAAATCTTCCATAGAGGATTAGAAGGCTACAGCCAGCAGCAGGTTAGTTTAGCTGACTACAAAGACTGGAAATGGGGGGAATATGGCTACCTCCAAACTCTCCAAACACAACAAAATCCACCTACCAGATCCAGGTTTTCATATTAAACAAACTAGTATTACATATGTATATGTAATGTGTTTAGCTTTAGAGATGCTGGAAGGTGAATTGTGTTACCTTTGGACAAAGTCAAACATTCAACGGTCAAGCTGTGTCCCCATTTCCAGTCTTTGTGCTAAGCTAAGCTAACAGGCTGTTGGCTCCAGCTACATAGATAGCGTACAGACATGAGAGTGGTGCTCTTCTCATCTAACTCTCGGCAAGAGAGTGAATAAGCATATTTCCCAAAATGGCCAACTATTCCTTTTACAGGCTATTTGCACATATTTCCCCAGCACCCTGCTTTCTTTGACACTCCCCTGATGAACAAAAAATAACATTATCCTTCCTTAGCTTGTCACACATGGATGACCATAACAGACACATTGTACTTGGACAGTGTCACTGTGGCTCTCTGTGGGCTCTGCCTCTGTGGTACTGGTCCCAGTGGACATGATCTCTGAGGACTTCTTACCCTGTCAACTGCTGTGTCTAAGGAAAGGGGGAAGGAGGAAGCACAGTTTGAGGTAGCCACTGACTTTGTGCATTAGGCTACTGCTACAGCTGTTACTGTGTTGCAAGGATTTAAACCACAGTTCTGATATTTATTTTAGTTACTATTTGTGGACAATGATGCACTAACACACCAATACTTAGAACGCACTAAACCAAGACAGCTGCAATGACCATGTAGACTTTGAGGATGGTCTCTCTGGCCCCGACAGCCCGGCTCACCATGGCAACACTTCCCACTGTGCAGGCCCTGCAGCTGCATTAGTCTTCTGCACACTGCATGCAAACCAGGCCTCCAGCATCCCTAACACATACACACTCTAAAGATACACCCACAAACACATCCCTTCATAGGCATTTACACACATACACAAGCACACCAAAACAGCTGTTTCCTATAACTTTCAGTTCTCACAAAGAATAAAACTCCATCAGTTAGCAGTTATTATAAGCAGGAAGTGGTTATTTCTGCGTCATTATTTCCTAGAGTTAGCAAGATAAAAACAACAACCAATCAGCAACCAACAGCAATTATTTTAAAGGCATTTAGTTTAGTTTTTTTTTTTTTTTTTAAGTATTTCAATGTTTTTTTTGGATTAATTTAATATTCCAAAGATGAAATATAAAGAGTTGAATCAATGCTTTGTTCTTGGTTCAAAGTACTTGGGGTCTTTGGTTGGTGACACTGAGCAAGCAGCTGCCTACAAGCCGTGCTACTGCCTCCGCAGTTCAGACCAGAGGAGCCACCTGCTGCTATCTGGCTTGTCTAATCTTTTACCAACTTTTTTAACAACTTGATGAAAGCATTGGGGACCCCTGAGGTACTTGGCCATGGTTACATTTACACTTGTGATTGTGACATGCTATGCTATGTGTGCTGTGGTTTTCTCATTGTGCACTGTAATTACTGTACTGTAGTGTTGCCGGATTGACATATAATTCATTCACAATGCGAATTTGAACACTTCCATACTTGGATTAGAACATTTGAAAGTGACATCTGCGAAAGAGACACCTTTTCTTCAATCAAATTAAATGAATACATTTGACACAGAGTTAAATACTCGAAAGTGCCTATTGAGAATATGTTACATACCTTCCATTTTGTAAAACCTCTGAACAAAGCCTCTCTCATCTGTTTTAATTGGTATCATAAAATTGTTACACTGTTTTCTTTCCTGAAGATTTATCTGCGTGAACCTGCCTTGAATCAATCCTCCCTTTCTCTGGTGCCTCTTTCTTTCTTATCTGAAAAGGTATATATTCTTGTGTGTCTCATTAAACCCTCATTAAACCTTTAGAACATTGTGAACTGACCCTGCTTAGTGTCACTTTGTAACTGCTTTCAGAGTCAACTCACAGAGGTCAAGCCAGTAGATGATAGAATACAAACCACAAAACAATCGTGATCGGATTGTTTAACGGTGCCCCTTTTGTTTTCACCTGTAGTTTCAACCTAAAACTGCTTTCAAATATATTAATTAGACTTCTGTGGGTAAAAACTGTAAGAAGATTCTTGAAAAGATTGTGCATGATGCTAAACTACTGAAGCTCTTGGTAGTTCAGGCAGGTCCAGACAGGCAGACTATTTATGTTGTCATCTTCTCATTCCTTCCTGCTGTCCTACATGCTACAAATGGCACTTAATGGTTGTGCCGTTTACGCTTACATCAGTTTTTACTGCTTAGTATAAATCAGTAATTATTTGATTGCGTGTGTATGGTTGTGGGCTTGTTAGTTGAACTTTACATCTTCATGTCTACTGGGTTTTGTTTTCTAAAAGTTTGGTGATACTGGTGTTCCTACAGACTCTGTTCAGATTTATATTAAAAAAAAATTGCACCCACATGCACACTGTATAACCTTTTGAGCATCAAATCTCAGATTCAGATTAATTTTATTTAAACAGGGACAATGCACAAGTTAACATTAACCTTGTATAAGAACAAGGAGAGATGCATTGTGCCAGGTTGTAGCACAAGTGCTATTTTCTGCCGGTAGTCCCTTAACAGATCATTAACACAATAAAAATTCCATGCAAGTGAAATACAAAACATTAAAATATACACATTTACAACCAGTCACACCTAATTTACAATTAAAACTATCATGTGCTCAGTTGTTCCCCCTTCCTAAAACCAACCCCCCACCCCCCACACCACACCAATAAAGCTATGCAATCAAAATCCTTACCTCTCCCAATACACACACATACACACACACACCTCATAAATGTGTACACTGTTGTTGTGACAGTAACCATGCTTTTATCAAACTCGAAAAGGTTTGAGGATTTGTACACTTAATAAGATGTGTGGGGAGAGTATTCCACTGAGTTATGGCCACAAAAGAAAAGGATGATTTGCCAAATGAAGTTTTGCGGTTGGGAATATTGCACTCTCCTCTAGTGGCTGACCGAGTAGCTCTGTTGAGTTTTTGAGAATTATCAAATTTCCAAAATTTTAAATATTGTACTTAGTGATTATTTTTGCAGTGGTGATATTGGCGTGTTTTTTTTTTATCATGAATCTTAAGGGCTGTTTTATATAATGATTCAAGTGGTTTTAACACTGTCTTACCTGCTTGAGACCAACTTGTCATGCAATACAAAAAGTGTGGAACAATCTTTGCACTTAAGTAGGTATTTGATGCCTCAATGGTAAGAGAGTTTCTTATATGTCTGAAATTTATAAGGTTAAATTTCAGTGTACTACTCAGTTTTTTAACATGTTTTTTACAGGTAAGAGTTGGGTCCAGGGTGACACCCAAATATTTGAATTCGTCCACATTTTTAATTGTATGCCCATTTACTAAAACCTCAGGACATTCCTTAAGTTTGCATCTATTTAAAAAAAAAACATGGTTACTGTCTTTTCAGTATTCAAAGTGAGACATGAGTTATGTAACCATTCAACAACCCTATGCATTACATTCACTAATTTTAAAGTAACCTCTGTGACATTCTTCCCATGAGTGTACAGCACAGTATCATCTGCATACATTATTAAATCAATATCATTACATACTAGTGGAAGGTCATTTACATATATACTAAAAAGCAGCGGCCCTAAGATTGACCCTTGCGGGACCCCCAGGGTACATCTTTTCAATGGGGATAATGTATTGTTCATCCGCACGCACTGATGTCGTCCACTCAGGTAAGATTTTAACCAGTTTTGTGTGTTTATTGAAAGATTGTAGTTTGCTTAATAGTATCTCATGATTAACCGTATCAAAAGCCTTGCTTAAATCAAGACAAACTGCTCCCACCACTGCACCTTGATCTAAGTTTGTTTTAATTTGTTCAAGGAAGTAGCAGCACGCTGTTTCAGTTGAGTGTTTTTTCCTGAATCCAAATTGCATAGGGTGTAAAAAGGCCTTAGAGTCAAGGTGAGCAATTAGTTGTTCTGCTACAACCTTTTCAATGACCTTTGAGATGACCGCAAAGATGCTAATAGGTTGGTAATTGCTAACCTCTTGTTTGTCACCAGATTTATACACCAGGGTCACATCAATGAAAGGTTTAAAAGTGTATCATTTGTATCAAAGAAATGTGACCCATTTTTGCAAGTGAGACATTTTACCTAAATAATAACTATACATTTTCCATGCTGAAAGTATATTTTAGTATAAAAATGTGACAAAAATGTTATAACATTTTCTTTTATCACGTCTACTTGTGTACTTTATCAAAGTAGTTTAGTATTTCTTAAGTATTTCTTAACTGTAGGCTTGCAAGATTTGCTTTTCTTCCCTGGCTGAGCACTGCAACATGTGGTGGTCATTCACGTTGAATATGTCATTATTCAATCCAATGGTTTTCACAGTGTTCAAAAAAAGTGTCAAAATGTCCACAGAAACTTCTTAAATAGCACATGCCGCATCCACTCTCCTCTGTCCATCTGCACCCTCAATATTTTTCAAAGAGTCATCTTTTTGCCAAAATATGGCTTAATACACAGACCGGCCTACTTCAAGTGCTTGGCACGTTTATTGGATTTCTGCTTTAGTTTTGCTTTTATCAGAACATATAGCCTAGTAATGGGCTGAGTGGGAACAATTATTTGTATATATTGCATAGTGTTGGATTTTATGATTGAAATCTGTTTGCCTCTATGATTGAATTTTAAATGTAATATTTTTTTTGTATTTTGCACAGGATTATTTGTATTAATTGCATTTAGTGGTTGTATCTACCTGCTCAGGGACTGCAGATGGAAATTAGCCGGTTGCTAAATCTGGTACAATACACCTTTTCTCATTGAATGACAATATGTTTTGGTTCCTGACAAATATATGTAATACACTAAAGCAAACTAATGTAACAGAACTTACATCATTTCTGAACACATAAAACAAGTATAGAAGTATACCTGAGTAAACTCTTTTATATTTATCCCACACTTGCAACAGATTACACATTTTGTATCTTTGTCACAGCTCTTGTTGATCTGATTTACATAACAATAAGTGTTATGATAAATTAGAAAAAAGATGAACCTTCTAAAAAAATCTGCCTACATTGCAGACATGCAGCACTAGAGTTACATACTCATACAGTTATGCTGTGCTTTGTGTTCTGTTTAATTCACTTAGTCATTAGTTGTTTCTGGAGCCAAGGAAGCAGAAAATAGCTGTAGGGCACATTTCTTTAGGCAAATCAATTTACTGCAATTGATTGGAACTGGTTCAGAAATTAAAATGAATGCAATGACTTTATCTGGATATTCATCATTACTTACTAACTTAGTATCATCTGAGTTTTTAATACTGCGTCAGTGCTGATTGTTTATTCTGTATGAGCTGACTGTCAGCAGCTTTCATCGAATCCTATACATTTAAATTCAGAGCCTTCCAATCATTGCTGTTTAGGCTCAACAAGTATTTGCATAGGTTTATTGAACCAAATGACTTGTACTTATACTTGCATTAATCCAGAAAGTGGTTGGACATAAACTAGAAAAGTGGATCATACGTAAATCTTTGAAATCCTTGAAAAGTTTATCATTCAACATTTTTTCAAATATATCGGTCAAAAGCCAAAGTTGTAATCTCTGCCAGGTGCTTTGACAATGTTTTAATTCAGAGGGTTGGATAGCATTTTAAAAGTTATTATACATTTGCAAAATGTATAAAGATATGTCTTCATTAATATGGAGTATAGGCTACAATCTGTCCAGTAAATTGCAAACAAAAGACAGTTTGGTCCATATGTAATCAGTAACACCACAATACATGCACAAAGCCAAAAGAATATTATTTACTGAATGCATTCAATAGTATATGTTGTGTACATAATGAAATGCAAGGATTGCCAACAAGAACCACTGCTGTATGGACCAAATATGAACACTGTGCTGGAATACTAGTAAGCAGACTTCAGGTCAGGCCATGGTGCATATTTTTTTAATGTCATTTCAAAGAAGGTATGATCTAAGGTCAGCCATCACAGCAGTGAGATGTAAATTCCAGGACAGCTGCTTTAAATCTCAGGCTTGAAGTACGCCACATGCGTGTCAAAGTGTCACTTTGAGTTCATTCAACCATTTATGGACAATAACTGTGAGGATGCTTTCATTTATTACTCAAAGATTTTTGGAGAGGATTTAATTAAGATGGTATCATTTATACAGGTTGAAAACAAGCTTTAATGGAGCCTTCGGCAGCTCAGGTCTGACATAAACGTATATTATGTTAGGTTTTTATTAATATTTGAACCCATTTATACTGTACACACACTGATCCTGACTAACACATACTGGCAAATTTACCAAAGCCTTACCAAATGAGGGTAAATTATTGTATAATAGATAGATCATGATCAACAAACAATACATTTTGAACAAAGTCAATACTCCCGATGCTCCTCTAATCAAATTAACTTGCTTTTTCTTTCTGACTGAATAACTATTGGATTACACTTAACGTGTCTATTTGTAACTTTCCGTTTGTGTTGATTCTAGCGGTGCTGTAGTGTAGAGTTAGCGTTACCGGGAGGTCATAAAGTTGCAATGAATGTTTTGCTCAGAAAGAAAGTCATTCATTTACAATAAGAGAATACGTTACAGATGCATCGTTGTGTTTCAAGTGTTGCATAAGGTACTTTGGATGTCTCATGAGCTAATCTTGTGTCACTGTGTCACAAGCCAAAGCCTTAAGAGTTTGTTGTCGTAACCAATATAATAACTTTTTTCTTTAGATTCTATTAGCACATTTCATGAAACCCAAGGATGCTTTACACAAGTAAAGGGGGACAAAAAGAAAATTGTAGGCCAACACAAACACGGACTGAAATAAAAACAGGGCGCTAAATAGAAGGTGGGGGCGCAATTTAACATAGGCTACTGACGTACAATCACATTGCGCATTTGTAAAGTATTTTATGAATGAATTAGACATACCAAGGGCCAATTCGGAGTTGGTTTTGAATCCTTTACAATCCCATAATTGTAATTGTTTGAAAGCCAAGCTGTCTGTCACCCTCCCTTTAAGCTTTTAGTTGTTCATCATTTAATTTTCTTTTTTTTCTGTGAAGGCCCTGCCCCAGTATTAGTCATAACTACAACAGATAACTTCTAAAATAAAATAAAAATACAATAAGGCCTATATAAAGAAATCTCCTGCTACCTACCTGGCTGGATACCCACTAACACAGGCTTTTCCGGTGTTACAGCAAAATCTGTGACTTATCAGAATGTGTGACTGTAGAGCCGTTCTGGCTGCCATAAATCATTTTCTGACATTGCAGGAAAAAAATCTGACCTGGGCAAAGGCATGCATATAAACTAAAACGGCGTTCTTAGCCACGTTTGCTGTTACAGGGTCATTTATGATCATCAGATGAAAAATTACAGTTTCAGAAACATTTAAAAGTTACATATGACAATGATAATTCCACATATCTCACCTCAAAGTCATATATATTTCATATTTCAGACAATATTTCAAATAATAATTTCAAAGACATACAGTTTATCACATTAAGGAAGAAAGATTCTCAAAATAGCAGCTTCACAATATCACAGTATCAACAAAACTTGGTCAGGTTTTCTGAAATTATTTTGGTTTGAGTTCAAATAGATAAGTTTCTTACATAACCAACGTTAGTTAAGTACGTTAGGCCTACATAAGAATGTTAAGTTTAAATAAATCAACTTTGACTTTGGTTTCACGAGTGAAACAGCATTCTTGGTTGAAAGCCCTGTTTTTCTTTGAGTCAAACAGCTTGACCTTGACTTTGTCGCACTTTATCCCATGGATGTATTATATTAATGCTTTATTCCCATGGACTTTGTCACTCTGTATACAACATCACCTTACAGCGCTGCGGCCGAGCAGTTTCTCTGAGCATCTAAGATTGCTACGGATTGGTTTACGTTGGAGTTAGTTGAAAGCCTGGTGCATCTCATACAGATGCTAAAGGGTGTATTGTGAGTCGGTATCAGATGCTGAGTGCCACTGACCAAGCTGCTGTCTCTGACGAGTTGGTAGTGAGAATGAGTTGACAGTAAACTGATACAATATAAATAAGTAGCCTACTTTTATGGATAGTGAGCTATTTCGGGAACCAATAGTATTGTTTTTCTTCAAGGATTCATTACTTTATATTTGTGTTTTCCACTTTCAACCATGGCTGTAGATTGACTCCGTTGTTCCTACATGTTATCAGTAGGTTGGACTAATATGGACACGGTGTGTGTGTGTGTGTGTGTGTGTGTGTGTGTGTGTGTGTGTGTGTGTGTGTGTGTGTGTGTGTGTGTATCAGACATCCAGAAAATACATATGTACATGACCAACTTCCCTAGTTCTCTTAAAGTAGACCACACACACACACACACACACACACACACACACACACACACACACACACACACACACTGAGTCCCTGGTTTGTCCCCCTGCCCACTTCCTCTGCAGCCTATGGTGTTTCCGCTGGGGTGAGACAGTGCCAGCTCCCTCCCTCTGCTTCCCAGTGGGGTCCTGCCTCCCGGCATCTGTCAGGGCAGCTGTCTCTCCTCTCCACTCTGCACTGCACCACACTATGCCAGGCCTCCACAAAGGATCGTGAGCGACATACACTTGCATTAATACGCACCAAGACATGATAGCACATGTCCTCATGGTTTTATTGTGTGAAGTCAAAAGATTTTCTCAAACTGAAAAGCCAGATTTAATCAATTGATTCAGAGCACTGAATTACCCAAACTGCAGACGCTGGATTACAAAAGACTGCAGTTAAATGAAATACATGTGACAAATCAAGGGGGTATGAAATCTTGCTCATGCATGTTTGGGGTTTCTTAAAAGTATGAACGACAACCCCCAATGACAGCAAATTGTGCTCATACCTCCATCCGGTCAAACTGACACTGTCATGCCTTTTGCAAGCCTTCGCAAGCCATGTTGGATTAAATAAATCTTATATCAGAAGGTAAAAAATGTTAGGACAAAGAGAGTTGCCAAGTGTTACAGAGAATTAAAATAAAGACGAAAACATGGTTGTGCGTCCAATCAGACTTTACTAAGAATAAGCAAAACCAGCAGAAGCTGCTGTTTTCTCTGTGGAAACTGACACACTGACTGGCCTCAAATTATTCAATTTAATTTGTTATTCATATGAATAGACCTGGAAAGAGACTGGAGACATAACAGCCAAACAGGGGAGAAAGAAAAAAGAAACTGGAGAGCAGAGATGAAAGAAGGAGGGGTAGCTCAAGTCCAGGTGTGCCAGAAGCTTCAGGAAGTAAACATACAGGCACGGAGCTACACAGGTGCTGAAAAATGATCCTTTTCCTAGCGAGGCCAGCAAAGCGCAGAGGGATGTGTGTGTGTGTATGTTTGCATGTGTTAGGGGGATTTGTGGTTGGTGGGGTAGCTGACACTAAAACAGGAGAATAATATGGAAAAGGAAGAGGACAGGGAACCAGAGAAGGTTGTCCATGACTCTAGTCTTGACTGCAAGGCTGGAATAAGCCCAGCATCAACAACCTCCTCCAGTCTTTGCCGGCAAATACTTACAAAAACACACAAAACTCCCTTCACTACCATCTAACACGCACACTGTGCACTCTGACAGGTAGCATGCACACATACACTCACATGCACAGAAACACAAAACGGGTGTGCATATACAGACAAAAACAAAAACGTCTCTGCTCCAACCCCTCCCCTTGGGGTAGAGGTCCATCCAACACAGATGTAGCCCTGATTAATTGGGCGCAACGCAGGGAAGTGGGTCTGGAAACTACCTGGCAATTTCCTGCAACCTATCCTCCCCCACTACCTTCTCTCCACCTAACCCCCCCTTCCTCTTCCTCCTCCTCCTCCTCCTTGCATTTGGATCACGTAAGTCAGCAGGTGGGCTGCTGGGAGGAGTGTCTGCCGTGTGGCGTTGATATTCTGCCTGCGTCCAGCTTGCTGGGCGCCCTACATTGCAGACACTCCCTCTGGCAATGCTTGCCTTGGCTCTGGGCTGAGTGCTGGAAACGCTGAGAGTCTGACAGATTCCATGGGCAAACATACAGGTACACACACACCCACACACACACACACACACACACACACACATGCAGAGAATGGACTGCTCTCTACTGCCCAGCAGAGCACATCATAGAAAGAGAGAAAGAGGGAGCAATGAATGGAAAGAGATGGCAAAACAGAGATGGTAGAGCCAGAGAAATGGATAGACATACTTTATTTACCTCACACTTTTTTAGTAAAGCATGTGGATTACCCAGCGGAGCACAGGGAGGCTTTTTAATGAAAGCACAGGAAGGGGGCAGCAGCTGGTGGCATGTGTTTGAGCCGAGAGGATAAGATCCCTTGCGCTGGGCTCGCCAGCCCCCCTCCCTCTCTCACTTTCCTCCTCTCCTAACACCCCCTTCATCCTACCATCCTCCCCCCCACCATAGAGAATGAAGTCCTTTGTCCGTTCCACTACTGCCCATCCTGCACGTTCTGGAGTCGGGCCTGAGCCGGGGGGGCCTTCTGGTCAGCCAGCATCAGAACCAGAGCAGAACCAAGTTGAGCCCCTCACAGAGCTGGCTACAGCCTGCCTCCACAGACCAACACAAGTCCCCAATCACCCTGTGCTGGGAAAGGAAAAAGAAAAATGAGCAAAATAGAGAGAGACATCAACAGAATGGTTGGACAATACCAATGAGAGAGATGGATAGAAGTATAAACACAGGGGAGTGTGGCCAAAACAACAACAGAAAAAAGAAACATTTCACTTTAAAGTTGTGTAGCCACAAGATGTCTTATGTTGAATGGAAAAAAAATTCCCACGCAAACAAAAAAGTAAATGATTGTGCTAAATGCATACCAACACATTTATAATTATAAAATAAATAGATTAGGATGCCAAGGAACTTTGCAGCCAACACCTTCTTTGAATGAAATCAAATTGTATGTGTTCCATTCTGTCTTATAACATACAAAACTGGTTTGGAAATTCTCGCGCAAAGCAAGTAATTAAATATAAATATGAAATAGATATAAAAAAAAAAAATTTGCAGCAATGTAATCTAATGAAACATTACAAAAGACTACTAAGAAGCCAGCTAGTATATTGCAGCATCCCCTGTATCGTCATTCCAAATATTAGTCCCCCATGTTGAAGAAGAAGAAGAAGAAGAAGAAGAAGAAGAAGAAGAAGAAGAGTATTTGTAGTTGAGTGAAGTTGGTCTTAGTTGAAGAAGAAAATATGTAAGAGATGCTAGTGAAGAAAACTTTGGGTGTTGAATCAAATGAAATGAGGTGAATGTTGGAGAATCAGTCCAGCGCTACACGCAGTATCTGTATCAGGTTGCTTCCATGGAGTGATGTGTGTTCAGTGAGAGTAGATAGGGGCTCCACTTATCAGAAAGGCTTGGTGCACAAAAGACCTTGTGTGTATTTCAGTCATTGGATCTGATCACCTTGTAACCCCTTTAGACCCTAAACCGCTGCTTCATCCCCGTATGATTCGGAGCATTCACACATAAAGGTGCTGTCATTCTGTTTGCCCTTAAGAATATGTCTAAGGCTTTAAGCATCAGCTGTGTAGAAACAAAAGTTTGGACAAATGGGAGACTTCTGTGCCTTAATTGTTTTTTTTTGTGTCCACAAAACTTTAAATGTTCTTGCTGCTTGGCTTTTGTAAGCATATCTGAGAACTCCTTTTTTTTTTCAAACATAATTTGTTGGATGTTTTTGTTTCTGCAGGTAACCATTCTTAATGTGTCCAGCCAAGGTGGTCATGAGCGCTTGTGCTAGCTGCTGAGATCTTCTTACTGTATGTTGATTTCCAAACAAGCTGCTGTTGCTGTTCCTGTTGCTTCTGGTAATATATCAGTTCCTGTGCACCAGAGAGGATTATTCCCAGGTATAAACATCCACTGTACACCCCTTACCAGCTGTTCAGAAAAGCAAAAGCAACAACTGTTAAAGCTTCCTTTATTCCTTCCATTATTGTGTTTAAATAATAAGTCTTTGAAAAATGCAGGAATGTATGTCAGAGTAGAAGAGAAATGTGGCTATTTCTTTTCTACATCACCATCTTAAATAAATAAATGAATGTAGAAGATTCGGCTGCAGAACAGCAGCCATGGAGCAGGTGGGCTGTGAGTCAATAGAGGGCCTTGAACCTGGTTGCTCAGGTTGAAGTACTTGTCTCACTACTTACTCTAACACAACGTCCACTGAAAATCTATTGTGCAATATAATTCACTTCCTGTGAACCTCGGTGAGTGTAAATATAACAATATATAGTATATAATCATCTTGTTGCTCATAGAGATACAACACTGTATCTGCATTGCTACAGAATGGTGCAGTGTTCAAGACTGTCTTGTGCTGTAGAAATAAGATGGACACAACGTTAGAAGCCATACTCTGTCAATAGACTTGGCTCTGTTGTAACTATGCTGCTACCTGAATATCATTTTATATAGAGCATCACATAACTTAAGGCCCACACACAAATAGGGTGTTATAGTGATTTATTTCAGCCCCAAAAGTATTTAAATATTCATCATCCACTTCTGTGTTAGTTCCCCTGTTTCAGATTTCACCTTACATAAATGCTCACCTACTTTCCAACAAAGCTCATATTTAAATTATTACTGTAAAATGTTGTTTTCAGGTGTTTTGAATATGTTGAAATGGAGGAAAAACCAAAGCCAAATCACTGGAAATGCAGACTGCAAACTGCAAACTTGCACACTCTCAGATGGTTAAAGAAAAAAAAAGATATTTTTCATTTTATTTAATTTACAAAAATATAACGGGCCATAAAGTGTAATTGAATGGTGATACAGGAATGCATTTCCTTTGATATGAGGTGTTTCACAAGTCAAAGCTCAGACTACATGAATCAACATTAAAAGTCAGTTCAATACATATTCTTTAAAAGTGAAGTTCATCTTGTACAAATTATAAGCAGTTCAGATTCACATGTCAAGGTCTTCGCGCACCTGAATGGTTATTTTGTTGAATGAATCACCCTCTGTCACATTGTAATCTCTGTGTACATGTATCTGAATAATACAATCATTGATCTCTGAACTCAGCATTAATATTCCTGCTTTCTCTCTGTTGAGTTGCTGCTGCATATGCTTCAAAACCTTTAGAACTTATTGTATTTTGCTATGTTTGACTCCAATCCAAACTGTATATCATCTAAACCAGTGCTTCTGACTGGTGTTGCACAAACAAAATAGCAACCATGCAAGCCCATAGCTGCCCGATTTCCAAGCGACTTGAGTGCCTTTGCACCTTGTCTTCCTTCCCCCTCGAAAACCATACTCAGCTCTAAGGAGGACAAAGTGACCATCTCCGAGGCAGCTCCAATGATCATGTGCCTGTGACATCTATTCCTGGCGACCACAAATGTTGGATTGGTCACAGTTCTAGGGAGTAAAAGCTTGCTCTGTTAGTCCTGTGACTCAGGTGCTGAGGGTGCCCCCTAGAGACAGGGGAAGTAATTACCAGTAGTCCCTGATGATAATGATGGTGGTGATGATGATTATGATGGACCACAGTTTTTTTCTTTTCTCCATGGCTCTTAAGGCCCTTTCACGCATGCTCCCTGAAAGAGTATTGAATCCTTGTCTTTCTGCACATCGGAGCATGGCAGGGAACAGCATCCACGCATGGCAACACCAGCCCAACAACCATCTCCTAGCAACGCACGTCCTCTGCCCCAGGAGGAATCTGGAGGTCTCTGCTGTAGTCACACCAACCATTTCCTGGAGGGCAATCAGCTTTTTCCTCATCTCTTCTAGAACTCCCTCTCTCTTGCCCTAGCTCTCTCTGCTTCTTTTATCCAAATACTTCCAACTTCCAACTGGCTTAGCTGTTTTGGAAGGAGTCTTTCTTGGGATGAAAATAACAAGCCCACAATTTATTTTTTTTAAAAGTGGGGGAAGTAAATTAGCCTTGATTCTTGGAAAATGCTTGGCAAAGTAAATGTATTAGTGAGAACACTGCAAAGAATATACCTCAAGCGACTTTTTCAAATTCTGCTGTGAATTTCAGTTATTGATTTTTTTGTCACCATTCTCTCAATTTCATTCACTTACACTTATATATTACCACATGGTAATAAATATTAAACTAACATATGTAACAGTTTAAAGTATCTTGCCAAATGACAAAGTTTCCCATGACTTTGCATGGCCTTTTTTTTTATTTTACTATAAGAAACAAAGCAAAAATAGATTAAACTCCAATGAGCCTTGTTGTAACAGAAGGTACCTAATCAAAGCAGCCTCTGAATTAAACTGCTCACATGCGTGTATGTTTCCCTTCCGTGCTAGTCCCCTTCCTCCAAGCGCCATCACCACAAACCACCATTCTCACAGTATTCCCATGACTCTCGGCTGCTCCCCCTCTCTTCCCTTGAAGGGCCCAGACTCCACCAAAAGGCAGGAGGGCTGCGTTGGCGAGCAGCGGGCTGCTCTAGCCCACCTTCCTCACATCTGAGAACCTCTGTGAAATCCTAATCCCCAGAGCAGGGTGAAGCGCAGGCCCAGCTTGCCTGACCTCTCTGGTTGCCATGGATACAGCGCACTATAAATAAAACAGAGGGGGCTTTTTTTTCAAGCAGTTTGGCAGGGCTGTGTGGCCTGCTCACTGGTGGGGCTTATTTTCTCTCTCCCTCCCTCGTTCTGTCTCTCCTCACTCTCATTCTACTCCCCTTTTCACTTATTCTCTCAATCATTGAGTGTCCGTCCTCTTTCTTTGTCTTGTGCTTCCTCCCTCTCCTTGTCTTGGTTGCTCATTCAATACTTTCATTCAAGCCCTTCAATCCAGAACACCTGTATTAGTACCATACCTGTATTCATTTAATTATTGCAAAACATGGCACTTTTACAAGTCACTGTTCAAATTAAGAAGGTAAACACAGAGACAGGCAAGTTGTTTGGCTGGTAGCAATTCACATCTGTAAAGTTAAAACACAAAGAGCCGTCTCAACAGAGGCCAAGTTGGTAAAAAGGAAGACCTATTTTCTTGGTGGTTGCAGAAAGGCACAGAGAGAGACGAGGGAGGCTGAGTATGCTTGCGCACTGAATCAGGACTGCGCTGCAGATTTTTGTCTGGCAAAGCAAATCTCGGGAGGCTGGAAAATAATTTGGTCATGGCTTTGGGAGGTTGTTGGGAGTGGGAGGTGGGTGAGTGATGGGGGGAGAAGGTTTGAGGGGTGACTGGTTGGTGGGAGGAGGATGGGGTAGGGTTTTGACCGTCTCGCTGTGGTGAAAACATGCTTGACACTTCATTCCTTTCCAGTTAATGTGGAGCGGACAGCAGGATGTTAACCCTCTGCCTGCCTTTTGGTGCTTGGTCTTGCAGCACAATCCCCAGTCCTCACAACACTTCCTGCTTTACAGCAGGGCTAAAACATTCCACGACAGTCCATGGAAGAAATCAGTCCTGCCCGTCGTGGGAGTGATGGTTACAGTATACATTTTTTTCTGGTATCATGTCTCATGTCTACATTAACTGAGTGGAATACTGTGAGACAATATGACAGGCCTGCTGTGCAATCCTCAGAAGCGGTCATGGTGATTTGAAAATTTGACCATCACATGCCAGATACTCTTTGTCTGGGAAAATTTTGAAGAGTAAGCTACATTTCCTGGACCATCTGTTTCGTATGAATTACACAAAAGACAGGACCGGCACAAGCAAACATCCACAATGTTGCCTGGGAGACAGAGGTCACGTGAGAGGATGAGTCACAGAAACCCAGAACTACCTAGAAAACAACACTATTGAATGGCCTCACATCATGGTGTCCTTTACAGTTTGGCAACACGAAGAAGGATTAGTGTTGTGTCAGTGCATAAACGGCAGTGAGACGGTGCCCTTGGCAAAAGACAAGTATACAGTTAAACTTAATGGGTCCAGAATCTGATACCCCAATAAGAATCCACTTCAGTGACAGTCACTATTCTTTACTAGCACATGCAGCACTATGTGTATATCAACCTGTGTCTGACCATGGGTCTACTGCTGGTGTGTGAGTTTGTGTGTGTATTCATGCGGACCTGGAGAGTAGGGAGTTAATGCAGGCAGGGCTGTGGCAGTCCTCCTGCCCCTCAGCCAGATTAATCATGCAGGAGAGACACAGCAGGCCCCCGTTTATTCTGCCTGGGGGTGAAGCTGTGCCCGCATGCTCTCTGTATCACATGGCCCCGGCCCCCCTCTCTTCTCTCCTCTCTCGCTCTTTCTCTCTCTACTGGGGGTGCTGTGGATGGGGCTGGTGGTGGAAGAGGGGAGGGGGGTTATTGGTGGTGTGGTGGAACGCCACAGCACGCAGCAGAGCTTTCTTTCTCTCCTCCACACTGTTGTTTTTTTATCTCTCTTCCCCCTTCACTTCCCCTTCTGTGAGTGAGGCAGAAAAAAAGAGAGAAACAGGCGTCCATCTCTCCTGCAAGGAGACAACAACAGCCTCTTTTTTTATCTCCCGTCTGAGGGCCCTGACGACAGCAGTGGCCAGGCTCGGTGGAAGAAGAAGAGAAGTGTGTGGGGAGGAGGGTGGGGGGGCATACCAAGGGACTTGCCACAGATATCTCCTGGAAACTGCTCGACGATGTCTGTGTGCATCAGAGAACAGCCACAGCCATTGTTGGGCTCATTGGGAAACAGAGATTGAGGCAGGCATCGCACAGTTGCGTGCTTCAGCATTTTGCAGTGTGTTGTACAAGCACCTACAGTGTGTCTACAGTGGAACCGTATATGATTCACGTTGTGTAATATTGTAATTCTTCAGGATGAGTAGTCTACTGTAAAATTGATTGTAAACAGTATATATATATATATATATATATATACGTATGCTTCACTGTGGACTGTTTGTCAAAGCAGATGCACTTTTGTGAAACATAATAGCGACACCGGTGCCTACCTATATGTGGGCCTACACACATACAACAAGATCCATGTGCATTTGGACAGTAGTGCATTGTTTGGAATGCCTGCTTTACTGCCAGTCGTTTCTAGCCTGACAAGCCAAGCCAGACCCACATCAAGATGTTGGGTCTGGGAACTCACCATTGGCAGGGCTCAATCCGAGGGGCGGGATAAATGGTTGTCTTTCAAATTCCCTCTGCCCTCATAGCCAACCAGAGCAACACTAGTTGATAGATTAAACTATTGCCTATCCGGTCGGCAAAACATTAAAAAACTTCCTTTAAGAATGACTTCAGTGTCGTTCTTTGTTCTTTTCTCAAAGAAAAGCTTAACTCCAAGTCTTCCAGAGTCGCGGCCAAAGCCGATTCGAAAGACCGCTGTTCGCCAGCAGCAGCAGCCATCTTCTTTGTTTTCAATTTGCAGGGAATTCACGTGGAACTGTCACAACTCTGCCATCCTTATGTTAAGCCCGCCCACCGACTCTATACATGATGTGATTGGCCTGACCAGAATTTGGTTTTTCCAGCTCGCAAGCCAACAGAGAGTTGCTAGTCTGACCCTAGCGGCAGCGCGTCTATTTCTTTTCACTTTGTCTGTGAAAAGGCACAGAGACGAGGTCAAGTGTTGCTTTGCTGGACTTTTTCAAACATATCAAAAGAACCTCTGACATAAGTATTGTCTTGGCATCTGGGAATAGCAATAGCATTTACTGAACAAAGTAATGCTTTAACATGCATTCGCTCGACCAAAACAACTGGTAATGATAAAGTTTGCCTCAAAAGAAAAATACAGCATTGATGATAGTACTGTGTGTGTTTGTGAATTCAGCATGTTAAGAAAAGAAAGCATCTTGATGAATCACTCACTGTCCTCTGAACTTCTTTAAACATAAGTCCAATAACACACACACACACACACACACACACACACACACACACACACACACACACACACAGAGTGCACCCTTTGGAGAATACATTGACTGCTATAGACTATTAGTGTATTGCTTTACAGGTATTCTGTTGCAGTTGTTATGTAATGGAACACCAACACCCTCTCTGTCTTTCTGTTTGTCTCTTTTTACACGTGTGCATGTATGTGTGTTTGTTTGTGTATACAGATCAATCTTATCTCCTTGGACAAAGCCAGCCACAGGTAGGAAACACACACTCTAACTTCTTAAATTATACTTTCTCAATATTTTTCATCTGACATCCTATAGCTGCTATGACCCCCAGATTCATGAAATCTGCCAGATAAATGACAATGAAGATACTATACAGCAGCAGAGGGAATTTGTTACTTTATCATTAATTGACGCTACCTAGCAGAGTTTCAGGAGCAGGGCCACACCTCAAACACGCCTCTCCCGGTATTCCTATAAATACCCACCTAACCCTCTCCTCTCATTTGTTCCCATATTCTGCACCCCTCCCTCTCACTCTTTCTGTTCCTCTCCTTTCTCCTCTTATTTAGATCCTAAGGTGGTCCGTCGTGCCCGGGCGGCGATATTTCTTTTCCCACTATGGCCACGCTAAGACCCGCCCTTCAATAGCATTCACACACTACTATTGGCCAGGCGTCCATGCTTACATGTACAGGTCCTATTCCCTGACCAATCCCCTAACCCTAACCTTAACCACTCATGGTGAAATGCCTAACCCCAACCAATCGAGCTGCTTCATAGGGTGGGTCTTGGCGTGGCCATAGTGGGATTCGTAATTTTGTGCATGGGTGCTACGGCGGATTCCATACCAAAGCCTCCCCAGACGCAGTCAACATCAAGTCAACTAATGACTACAAGCGACTTTACGTCTCGTATTCCAGCGATTCCATGCCTCGCATTCCAATCATCTTTCGTTATTAAATTGTTTAAAACGTATCTGGTTGATGGTGTGGTCCTTGCTATTGAATCACATATACAATGTTGGAGTGTTGCTTTTATTCACCCCAGTAAGCTGATTTGTTACAGTGGAGATGTCCCTTAAACAGATTAGCCTACTGCCAAACATTAGCCAAGGTAACTGCGATCTGAAATGGAAATCACAGAAACGTGAAAATATGGCACACAATTTTAGCATCGGCAAACATTTGAATTTCATTTCAAAGCTGTGGTAGCGTTGCTGGAAATTAAGCAGGAATTGTCTGAACTGCTAAAATTCAAATTTTACACTGGCCCTGGTGAAGCATGTTGCATCTGTATTTGCGGAGGCTAACAGTAAAAAAAATTGCATGTATTCTCAGTGAAGTAGCTGCAAACTAAAAGGCATGTTAGAGTTTTGGGTTGAATTCTCATCAATCTTTTTCATTTCCTACAAGACATAAACAAAATATATGATTTTGTGGAAGAGACAGAAATAAATATAATAAAAAAGCACTTTTAAGACTTTTAAGAGTAGGTGTACAAGTTACACAATTTTATTGTTTCTTTGATTGCACCATACAAACTTGAAATCAAAGATAAAAATGTTTCATTTTACAAGTGAGCATCGTAGTAATGTTAAACATCCCATTACAAAACATATTTCCCCCTATAGAAAATGTAAAAAAGTACAAATGTACAACCACACATATCTAGAATAGTACTGAAAAAAATGCAGAAGAGTAACACTGGAATATTTGGCATCAACTGTCTAACTTGATCCACTGGGAGTGACAGACGATGAATTTGGCACTGTCATTGGTCCACAACAGGTCACAGTGAGGCTCCTGCCAGGTGGCAGAGGGAGACATACATTGCATTGTGACAAATAAACAACCTTAGAGTATTCCCAAAGAGGAGACAGCAAGATGAAGGAGGACCCTACTGTGCCTTATTCCACCTCATTATGCCTGCCCATGCCCATTCTGTTGTCACTCGTGTATCTGCATATGCGCTCATGCAAACTGTCTCATAAGAAACAATGCAAAAAAATTCAAACAAAATTCAGAATGTTAACACATCTCCACCACAAGCAACAGTCAGACTAAATTCTGCAGATTTTCATTCTAGATCACTGCTGAAAACTGTAAACAAAAAAAAACAAAAAGATCCTCAGATTCTGTTTGGGTCTGGTCCTAAGTAATACAAATAATGTCAATAGTAACAATATTGTGTTTATAGGGTTTTTGAATTGGACAAGAAAATGTGTGTTCACAACGCAAAAAAAAAAAAACACAATGCCAAAGCATCAACACCAAGTGAATAAATGTGATAGTCATCAATTCCCTGGAAATATACATATACATTGCATTCAATTGCTTTGGAATTTCTTTCCCACAAAGAGTGTTTACAGTACTGCAGCATCCAATAATAAAATAAAACCATTACATTCAAGCATTTCCATTGCTGGGCTTTGGGAGTGACAGCAACATTGTGAACATTACATTCTTTTCCACCTTTGGGAATTAACCCACTGGCTGAAGCTCCACATTAGGGGCCTGACATTGTCCAGTGTGTCTTTATTTGAATCACTGGGATGCTTGAAGCTTGGTGGGCGTCTCTGCATCAGTGTGTGAGGATTACCTGACAGTAGGTGTGGTCGTTAGACGCAAGTGGCTAGGCTTGGTGGGGAGAGGAGGCTTGACGCTGCGAGAGGGGGTCTGTGTGGGGGTTGTAGTGCTTTCGGCACTGAAGGTTTTCATCAGCTGAGCCACCCGGCCGCGCCCTGCGCAGGTTGATGCGCTCACCAAGGCAGCCCTCCGAGATGCTTCTGATGCAACAATATCTGAGAAAAGAGAGGGTCAGATTTCCTTAAAGGTCCCATGACATGGTGCTCTTTGGATGCTTTTATATAGACCTTAGTGGTCCCCCAATACTGTATCTGAAGTCTCTTTCCCGAAATTCAGCTTTGGTGCAGAACTACAGCCATTAGAGCCAGTCCCACAATGAGCTTTCCTTAGGATGTGCCATTTCTGTGTCTGAAGCTATTGAGGAGGAGAGTGGGAGGGGCAAGGTGGAGGGTGGGGGTGTGGCCTTGACCAACTGCCACTTTTCTCGTTTGAAAGCCGTGATGTCTCTCTCTCATGGGTTGGCCAAATTCTCTGGGCGAGCAAAGCAGAGAAAGGGGAGGTAACCTTGCTCCTTATGACCTCATAACAAGCAGATTCCAAAACGGCTCATCTGAGTTTTCCTTTTCTCAAAGGCAGAGCAGGATACCCAGGGCTCGGTTTACACCTATCGCCATTTCTAGCCACTGGGGGACCATAGACAGGCTGGGGGAACTCAAATTAATGTTAAAAAACCTCATAAAGTGACATTTTCATGCCATGGGACCTTTAAGAGTTCTAACATATGGGTGACAACCTGACTGACATACACACAGCGGTGATTCATTTTGATTCTTTATTTATGTATTTATTTTAAAAAGTAAAAAAATATATATATATATTGGAATTTGGAGTGTATATTTTGAATATTTCAAAATTGGCTCAAAATTAATCATTTAAAAACTCAAAATTCAAAAATACCATCTGCAGAATGGTATGTATTTAAACCTTTTTGCGTACTTTTATTTGTCAGTGCATTTGCGGTTTCCTTGTTTTAAGTGCTACTCTCTGCATCTGCCATACACTGCACGGTCATGAAATAAACTCTTCCTTTTAACTTCCTTTTTTAGTACATAACCATTGCTTAGTATTAATTTTCTCTTAGTTTTTCTCCTCGTTGTGTATTATAGGATGATTTTCTGGGCTGTGCCTGTCTCAAGAGGACCTTGTTTACTGTAAACTACAGCAGTCCATGTCTTGTTGCAGCTGGAAACAACACCTTTTGGGAGCATGAGAACATAAAATCCAGGTGAAAATCAGTTTAAAACCAAAAACCATAAACAATGAGAGTTACAAAAGCAGCAATCCAGTCTTCCCACACCAGCCGATAATTTCCTCTCTCCAAATACTGCGCCTACATTTTTCCTCACTCTTTTCTACCTGCTTTTTTCTCCTTTTCATTCGCCTCCCTTTTCTCCCACTCTGGTTGAGCAGAGGTCATCCTCAGTGAAGTATAGTAGGGACACAGCTGGGTGTAGTTGGTGTGTGCGTGCGTTCGTGCGTGTGTGTGCGTGTGTTCGTGCGAGTGTGTGTGTGTGTGTGTGTGTGTGTGTGTGTGTGTGTGTGCGTGCATGCACGCTTGCTGAGGTACTGTGTTTGGAAGAGGGTGTAATTGAGGGAGGAATGGAGGGAACAGGAGTAACGGAGGGGAGGGAGGGCCACAGGGACGGCAATGGAGAGCAGACAGACGCTGCTCAGACACCAGAAGGCTTGAGGAGCCACATATTTTTAGCGTCATCCCCGGGGGACAGAGATATGTGAGAGCGCCCGTGTGCACGGCTACAAACGCACACAAGCTTTCTCACACACACACACACACACACACACACACACACACACACACACACACACACACACACAAAATGAAGGGAAAACATGCACAAACGTACACACAGTTTCTAACAGTTGAATTTCAAAAGACACACATACATTCTTATGTTACACTCAGGTCCGTGCACGCTCACACACACATAACACAAATGTGCACATTCGCACAGCCATCCTGCTCATGGTCACGCATGTATGTAGCCATCTCGGACTAACAACACGGCAAACAGAATCACACACATGGGCACAGAGGTAGGGTACAGCCAAAACCACACAGGCACTCCCAGGGCCAGGAAACCTTAAAGCTCCTAATTTCTCACAGGCATGAGAGTGGGTACCTAAAGTTGCCTTTAAGCTTGTATTATTGTTTATTTTTGTTTACTCTCCTCGCTCTCACTCTCTCTCCCTTTGGCTCTAACACCTCCCTCCACCTTCCTCTTCCTCTCCCCCTGTCTTGCCCTGCCTTCCTCTGCCCCCTGACCCACAGTTCCTGTGTTAATGTCCTCTCGCCGCACTGCGTGGGCTTGCCTCTGATTGTCTCGTTGTGTTGTGTGGTCCCCACGGAAACCCTGGATAGGCTCCAGCAATTGAGGCTGACACACATTCAGGCACGCACCGAGCACACACGCAGTTAAACTCAGAGATACGCACAAACACAGACACAGGCACATACACACTCATGGCCAGAGAGTTTTTTAAGCTCAGAGCCTTGGTGCAGGTCTGAGCTGAATGCTTAATAGAGAGACAGAGAGATAGTAAGAGAAGGAGAGGAAGAATTTGTGTTATTTGCATGGACTGAAATAGCTAGGCCTAATAAAAATATACATATATATTGTATGTATGTATTTTTGTATATATTATTTATATTGAACCAAACCCTAATACCCTCTCACAGGTAACCTGACTAACCTGTCTAAACACACCCAAAAAATGCTGAAACCCCACGCCTTTCTGCCTGAAACTCTCCCCAGCAGCTGCACTCTTCGCCCTGTCAGCAGAAACAGTCATTAAAGCTACCTGCAAAAACACACAAACGCATTAAATCACTCGTCAACAGTGATTAATCTCCCATTTGGGCATTGGAACGCCACTCCTTACATCTCAGTCCAGCTCGTAAATGTACAGGGAGGACAAAGAGGAGGGGGCGGGAAGCAGTGTCACTGACCAGGCTAGCACAAAAATTAAAGACCAATCTATCTCTTTAAAGACCTCCACGTCTCTGGCAGAAAGAGAGGAGGAGGAGGAGGAGGGGGGGGGGGCGGGCTCGGAGGTGGGGGGGGCAGAAGTGGGGCAGAGGGCAGAATTCCCGAGCAGCATGTCTGTGGACTGAAGGGCAGGGAGGAGAGGAGGGGTGTGTGTGTGTGTGCGTGTGTGTGTAGCAAGCAGGAGGGGGTTGCCCTCCTGTATGGGGGCTGGGGCCCCTGTCACTTATCAGCTCTGGCTGAGCGTCGCCCAGGGCTAGAGTCGGGAAGCAGCGCAGGAATGTGTGTCCTTCCCTCTGAAGGTGAAGACAGAGGAGAGGAAAGCCGACCGACAGACAGAGAAGGGTTTATAAACACATGCATACACATATGAACACACATTGCCAGCTGCTGGAAATGTATGCACTTTCATGCTCACGTACATTATGTGAAAATCATATGACACGTTAACACACTCTACACGCTCGCTCCCTAAACCTAAAATACCTTATAATATGTCCCTCCACTTTAGTTTTTATGCAGATGACATGTACCTTTAACATAGCATCAAGTTATAGGTTAGCCTCATCATTTTCAGTTTTTACAGATTTTAAAAGGAAAAATACCCAGTTTTTTTTTAGAAGGAGTAGATTGGTTTATACTGATTTTCAGCCAGATTTTGTACGCCCTCTGCCCCAAACAGTTATGTTTCCTGCTGAGGGAGGACACAGATCATTGCACTCTGCAGTAAATTAGGTCCTCTTGTGACATTGACAGCACAGAGGATGTTTCAGGTAATAGACACTGAAGAGAAAAATGGCAAGAAAGAGGGATTAGTCATTATTAACAATTCATTTGCATTAAGTAAAAAAAACACTGTTTCTGCTTAAAATGCCATTGTTTAAATTATTTTTTCCACAATGATTTCTTATACCATTTTTTTTTATCAGATTTTTACCTGACTGTAATCAAAGCTTCTTAGACTGAAGTAAACATAGTAACTTATAAAGTTAAGAAATCTTGAATGCTGTATTTTAGACAACAATAAAGTTGATTACTTCAAATAGAATTAAAACCTTATTCTATCCCATAACTTTCAAAATCCCTCTAACTCTTTCTTGACATTTGACAGCTACATCATCATCGTTACTTTCAACGTGGTACTATGTTGTATGATGTCCTATCTGGTTTAAGCAAAGCATTATTATTTTTCTCATGGCATTCAATCAACTTCTTGAACTTCTCAAGTGTTATACTCTGTAGGTCAGAACATGTTTAGTCCAGCTCCAATGGGTACATGCAACTACAATGAGTGTCACTAAAACAGATTATTAAGTTCATCTTCTACAAGTGTTGTGTGGGCCACAGTCTCTGCTCACAGGATGCAGGAATCCCTGTCATTACCCACATTCAAAAGAAAACAGCTGAGGCATGAGCCTTATCCTAATCGGCCTCCTCCTCTCCTTTGGAATAAGCTTCCTGCCATTGTCAAGGACAGACACTCTGTCAGGATTTTTTGTCCACAGTCAAAGACACATTTATTCTGCACTGTGTTCAGCCCACTTCTAACTCCCACCAAACCAGCTGTTCCTATCCCTTTCTTTTCCTTTTGCCTACATTTGTCTATTATTTGCTGCCCTGGCATTGCTCACTGGTCTCATATCCAGCCACCAATGTGGGTGCGCGCGCGCACACAGACACACACACAGACACACACACACACACACACACACACACACACACACACACACACACACACACACACACACAACCATGATTTATTGGAATTGTATCTTTAGTTTCTTCTTTATAACTAGGTTTTAGTCATGTGTGTTCTGTAAAACTGTTCTTGGTACAATTGATAAATCACCCTGAAAGTACTGAGTTCACTGCACATGCATCCACATACAGATGTCTTACATGACGGTATTAAGAGCAGAAATTCCCTACTATTTAATTATGATATTCCATGCTCAGTCCAGTCTAGTTCAGTCAATATCTGCAAACAATACTTCCAGGATTTCGCCTCTTGGTGTACAATATTAGGAGCTTGTTAGCTCTATTGTTTCTGGCTTTGGAAGAGATTTGCCGGGCCCCCAACATCTACAATAAACTTCCAGGAATGTTCAAAAGGAACCAGACTCCAAAGAGAGGGAGAAAGTCAACGTTTTTAGGGTTGATCATTTTTCCCATGCAGACACAAGATGTCTGCATGAAGAAGACACTCAGCCTTGATAAACTATCTGTCATTGTGTCATTATATTCAGAGATTGATGATGTGGTGTTTTTCTGAAGGAAGTCATTGTAATTGACTCAGATAATGTTAAGTTGACAATGTATCTAATTCTGCATTAATTTCAAACCAGACTAGTTAAGCATGGCATTGACCCAAACCATACACAATCAGTGTTCAAGGGAATAACAAAAAGGGCTCCTGCAGATGAACCACGGTTGCTATGTATGTTTCATTCTGTCTGTGTGTGTGTATACTGTTTTTATTATTATTTATCAGCCACATAAGAGAATATGATAGTTTGACATTTTACTCTCCCACAAAACATTCAAATACTGAAGAAGTCTTCCATTGCATTTAAGCTTCTCTGTTGATTCATATCTGAAACCACTCAATGTCTTCCCAGAGGAACAGTTGCAGTGTGAATGTGCTGTAGGATGAACATTTTTCCAGCAGAGGGACCTTATGGAGATCAGATTTTCTATCCAACTGGATTTTTTTTCAACAGTATCATTGTTTTCCACTAGATGGTGCTAATTTCACCCTTTCATTGCTAATGTTTTCTAAATAACTGGGTCACTGTATGGTGAATGAGTGGTCAATTCATGAAATTGGGTGCTGTGTTCAGACAGGAAGCTTGGGAATCACAATGATAATTCAAACAAGAAGTAATCTGTGCAACATACTGTAACACCCAATGACAATTATATTATAAATCAGGTCATCATTATCATTATATAACTATAAATGATATTATTCATATCGAGGCCTAAGATATGAAGAAAAAGATCCTTCCTATCTACACAATGAGCATCTGCATGGACAAAGGCAGAGATTTGCAATACCATAGACCACATATCAGACCCAAAAAGACAGATACAGCATCCCACTGGTTTGTGTAAAACTGAATAAAATGGGGAAAACTGTTTCAATGTAATGCCTGTGAGGGGTGCAGTTGACTGGTTAGTTTTAGCCACCACTCTCCCCCTCATGCGTTCGTGCATTACAAAGTTCCAGTTGTTACTGGTTTAATGACGACAAAGGCTGCCAAATAGCACAAACAACATTGTGTAAACTCTTAAACTTTTGTGTGTCTCTAGTGGCCTAAACAATGTGTGCAATCCACAACATATGACCTTCTTTTCACATATTTTTCACATACTGATAAAAGGTGAATGCAGGGTCTCATCTAATATCAGTCTGTCCTCTAGCACGATCATTTTTCTGGTTATATGAACAATGCACCTCAACAAAGCTAGTGCTTATTGACCGCTTCAATTCCGCTGCTAACATGCACCCTTGACAAAAGGGAAGCCAAACGAGCAGGTGTGTGTTGGCGATGTGGTACCACAACACAAATCCCAGTCATACAAGCATTTTTTCCCTTCTAGGCTGGCCTCTTTTGACTATGCCAGTCCATAAAGATTCCAGCAGGCTGAGGCAGTATTTGGCGTGCTCTTTAGGTTTGGAGAAATAAATCCTTCTTTCGTGCTGCAGCACTGAGAAACCTGTCTAGTATGAACTTTGTTCAGACTGGTTCTGTTCAGCTCTCTGCAGCCATTATTGCTCACAGAGAAGAAGCAGTGGAAAGGGGTTCTTTTGTGGTGATTGCCATGTAAGCTAGTTGCAATAATGTAGCCTCAATTTCTAACCCACATCTGTGTTCAGTCTTTCTTCGTAATATAACATCCGACTAAAAAACATAACAGAAGTTATACAGTAAGATTCACGGATATCCAAATTTCAGGAATGCCTGCGTTAGCTGTGTATCCATGATGTCATCGTGATGGTGATGTTTTTGTATATCTCTTGGTTAGTCAGCAAGTGAAAGACTGTGGGGAATGGAACAGTCACCTAAGTGTGATGCTATGTTCACTCACCTTTCCCACCCTGTGATTCCTGGGGCTTGTGAGGTTCCTGTGAGTGCAGGCCACCTTTGGTTGTTCCAGAGTCTATTTTGACAGCGCTGCTGGGGGAAGGGGATTGTGCAGCGGTGGCCAGCCTCAGATTTGCCAGGCCGGGTCTCGTGTTGACAGAGCCTGGTGCTGCATTTGCAGAAGATGGTCTCACATTGACAGGGCTAGCTCTCATGGGAGGCCTGGAGCAGATGGAGGACTGGGGAACTGACTTCTCCTCAGTCGCACTGGCTGACTTCGACTCAGGCTGCAAAGGGAAGGGTGACAAAAGAGGACAGAAGAGCGCGATCAGTGTTGACAGCTAATTCACATACAGTGGAATTACTGTCATGTTTGATTAAATCATTGGATAAATGATTCACCAAATTACAGCTCTCCAATGACCACACTGCGCCACAATGAAACACACAGAACTATGACCACTGATTATGAAGTAAAGGATGTGTGGAGTAAGAATTATAAGGCGTCTTGGAAATCAAGCAGCCTCGCTAATCTTCCTTCCTGATCTAACGCTGTCTTAATCAACAATCTCACTCTCTTATCCTCTCTCAGGTTGACTCCTTACCGCTCTAAATCAACTGGAGAAAACCTGCAGCAGGACTAGCAACAGCCACTAATACATCTGCAGCACCAAACCAGCCTCTTTCCCGTTTCCAGAAACAAATCACTCTACCTACAAACAAGACATTCAACAGAATAATGAATCTTGTAAAGGGAGGCTCAGGCTGTTAGACCGGAGAGACCTCCTAAGGCGTGGATGGTCATTGCCACATCAGTCTGGGTTGCCCAGAGATGTGTTTGGGCCTGTAAAATTATGGTATATATATATATATATATATATATATATATATATATATATATATATATATATATATATATACATACGGGTATATATATATATATATATATATATATATATATACAGTATCTATATATCTATATATATATATATATATATATACACAGTATCTATATATATATATATATATATATATATATATATATATACACAGTATCTATATATAGATATATATATATATATACACAGTATCTATATATATATATATATATATATACACAGTATCTATATATCTATATCTATATATATATATATATATATATATATATATATATATATATATATATATATATATATATATATATCTATCTATCTATCTATCTATCTATATATATATATATATTATATATATAAATAAATATATATATATATATATATATATATATATATATATATATACACACACAGTATATATAAGAAGTGAGGAGAGACATCTCCTTCTGTGGCAAAGAGGAGGGAAAAACGGATAACCGAGGAAAGCTCACGCGCCCAAACCTCAAGAGACTATCCCACAATCCCATCCATCTGCGACTGACGCATTCTCTATCTCTGGCGTTTTAATTCCCCGATCAAGTTCACCAACCATCTGTTCTAGGGCAGTCCAGAAATCCTGCCTTGTCTGTGATTCAGCTGTTCTTGCAGCGCGTGTCACCTGCACACCCACACCCACACATTTGCGTGCACATAAACACAGAAAGAGAAAGAAAGCGAGGGGAGATGGAGAGCATACTCCCCAGACAACCCAATGCTGGAGCGATGATGGAGCCAGTGGGAGGACAGTTCAGTTCAGCTGTTCCCCGGAGAGAGCTGCGAGGGGTGCAGCAGCTCAGACGAGCGGGAGCACAGAGAAGGAGAATGCTGGGAGAAAGCTGATCTGCAAAGAGGCTGGGAGTGAGGGGACAGCTGGCCTAACCACTATTTCCTGTAGCTCACAGAGGGTGGGACTGCCATGAAAAGACACATAGGCACACTAAAGCCACATTTCAGCCAAGAGCTGAGGAGTGGATTGCTATACTGTTCGTCAAATCTTGCTGCAATATATGTGTTTTAAAATATGTTTTTTAGTGCAGAAGACACTAGAAAGTAAACTGTTCTTTGCTTTATAAACCACTGATAATGTATACTAAGAGCAGTAAAAATAGGTTAAATGCTAAAACTGGATTGCAACAGCATCTATACAGAAAAACCTACAATTACTTTAATTCACAAATACGTTGTCTGCTGCTGGAGGTGATGAATGCTCACTCACTGACACCTGTGGGTTTAACAAAGACATTACACGAGTGTTACAGGCCATGATGCAACCCCAGAGCACAGAGCTCAATTAGAGCAGGCAGATGCTTCAACTCACCGGCAGAGGGAGTAATGTGCTCGTCTCCCCACACTTCCCCTGTTGGGAGAGACAGTGCCATGTTAGATGATACTAGAGGCGACACGTCATCCTCCTTAACTTTGAGTCAGTTCAGTACTTGAATGAGCAGGGAAGAACAGAGCAAGAGTTTACGAGTTAAGTAAGAGTTAATCATATAAAATATTGCAAAACGTATTTTAGAAACATATATGTGCTGTGGGTGTGGTAATGGGACTGCAGAAAAATCATTCTGGCTGGGATGCTTATATTTCCACTGAGTGAGCAGTTTGCAGCTTTAGCTCAGAGAACCATCGTGGTCAGGCCAGATGAGACCCCGCTCTGGCTCAGTTTGTGCAAGGTTGCCATGACAACGCAGCAAATCTCTTATAACGTGAAAAAGGAGTCCTACCATCCATCCAACCACCCACACCCACACACCCACACACACACACACACAGTTTGTCTGACTGACCAGTGATTCTATATATCTATTCTATTTATATCAGCTTTTTTTATATCTTTACGTTCATATACAAGTTTGTTTGATGAAATAATAAAGAGGCCAGAAGACATATTTTTATGTATAGGAATAAGTTGTAAGATTTCACTTTCTATGCATAGGCCTATTTAGTGCTTATGAATTTAGTGTATATGAATACAGGCCTATATATAAGTTGATATAAATAAGAATATTTATAGTAATATGTCTGTTTTACTAGTTACTAGTTTTACTTTCATGATTTGAATATAATTAGTTTTTTTTTGGTTTTAAGTGTCTAATCTGTTGTCATGTTTATTGACTTGTGTGAACCCCAGCATGAGCAGCTCTGTAGTACAGCAGTTCTGTATCAGCTAATGGGGATCCTAATAAAATCCTAAAATCCTAATCCTAGACAGTAGTTTCACATGAAATCATTTTTGTTCCCCAGCTTGAAAATCATTACGACGGACAACATGATTTGGTTTCTTAGGGCCACAGACAAACAGCTACACACCTTTAAATTCAGTGAAATTCCAGGTTGTGTTTCAGGAGGAAGGTTCTCTCTCTCAGTTCTGACAGGTTCTGTGGTTTTTCTGCTCTTCAAGATGGTTTGGTGGCTGCAAAACATGATCAGACCACGCCATATCAGGATAAAGTTTACAACAACAAAAAACTGATAATCCTTCAAATCACAGTCTGTAAACAACACTGAAACACTAATAGATACTTCCATGTTAGATGCTGTTCACTGCCTGTAATCTAACAAATAACCCTGTCTGTGTTAAATTACAAAAGTATATTACTTTGCATTGTTCTGAAGACTCTGCGCCTTCTTTTCTCCAAGTCCTGAGCAGATGAATTTGGAGCTCAGCTCATCCACCTCCCCGATCACAATGACCGCCACATCTCCATCCCGGCCAAGAAGCCAGCTCACATTCTTACTGTTGGCTGGAGATCACACACACACACACACACACACACACACACACACACACACACACACACACACACACACACACACACACACACACACACACACACACACACACACACACACACACACACACACACACACAATAAGAGTTAGTCGGCTATTGAAACACTGAGCATGAAAATGTTTATAAATGTAAATTATGCAAATATCCTTTACTCAAAGAGGGGCTAAAGAAACGAGAAAATAAAAAACACAATATCATATTTTTTAAGGAAAATACATTGAAATCAAACTTAATAAAAGAAAGATTTTTGAAGTAATTTGTGCCCTCTAGGCATTTGACCAACATTTGTAGTTTTATCCAAATACTACTTTCCTGCCTACTAGGGGTGTTGAAATGAATCATTTCATCGTGATGCAGACCTAGACGATTCTGCATCGATGAGGTGACAGACCACAATCGGTTAGTGCCTACTGATGTTACTTGTTGATTTTTCCGTCACTGCTTTTTTTGTTTTTGCCTTTTGTCTGTTGTGTTCAGACTCCGCTACATTCAGAAAGTGTCTTTTTTAGGAGCAGATATCCAGATATCAAATCGTTGACAGGATAATCGAATTATGAGACCAGTGAAGATTTCCACCCTTACTGCCTACATTCAATGACCTTTTCAGAATATTGAAAGTCATAATTTGTAAACAATTATTTTGAGGACCCCCTCGAAAACAAGATGATACATCTCAAGGGGTTTATCCTAATAAACAAATTTGAACAAATGCTATATAGATAAATATTTCAGGTCTCTCATATAATCACTTGTAGCTCTGTTCGTTCTGAGATAAAATTGTCAACTTCCTCACCAGTGTATCTGATAAGTTGAGGTTGCTGTTTTGGTTTATAGACCGACAGGAGCAACAGCTGTTGGGGCCCAAGCAGCAGATCACAAATGCATGAGACAGGACCTTCATATGGATGATATAAGCTGAGTTGACAGGAGAAAACCCTGCCCTCGTTTCTGTATAACTATACTTGTGAGGTATACATTTCATTTACTGTTTGTCATTCCCTAATCTGAACTAATTCTGACATGAAACCAAACTTTTAAACCTAATCCCAATTCCGAACCCTAAAATACCAATACATGAGATGTGTTGTTACACTCTCTTTATTTGTCTATATTTGGGAGGACTTTGAATCCACACTAGCACATGCGCGCAAACACAATAGGGCACACACACTTTCACGACAAACAGCAACGTCACTGCTTTGTGACTAATGTGGGAAAGTATAAAGTTACTTTAGTTTGTTGCGTTAAAACAGGACAACATACTTTCATAGTGAACTGGTTTTGCCAGCCTGCCCTGTTGGTCGTATTGTAGCAGGGCATACCAGGATGACTACGAATAAACAGGCGTCAGAGCACACCTTGGTAAACAAGTTATCAGCCAATCTGGCTGCTACAATCACAACACCATTGTCAGGTGACATGAATCCTGTCAGCTGAGTAAAGAGACATTTTGAAGATGAATGTGTTGGCATAGGTCATTGGTCCTTTCTGTAATAAATGATGTTAAGACACTGTTTTAAATGTACTTCGATATCTTAAGAACAAAGCCAAGGTTGACTAATCTGAAAAAAGTCACAGAAACTCTTCACTGAGCTGTGTCATGCGAATCTCACCAGTCTGCATATACCATAAACACATGGACACAAATACGTCAGCATATAGTCAGAGTCAAAGCCAGCTTAACCCCAGCAAAAGTCCCATGAACAAACTCAGCATGTGAGCCCACAAGGCTAGCCAGATCGAATCTGACTCTCTCTTTGTTTTTCAACACACATACATTTCCTGCACACTTCCTGTTTCGCTCCCTGCTAATTGTGTGAGAGATTGAGTGTTGACTCACTTCCTATTTTTACACAGAAACACAAACTAGCCACCATTTCCTCTGCGCTGTAGACGAGGGCAGTCCGTGTGGAGAAGAGTTGTGACCACGTGATCTCAGCCTGCAGTCTCCATCCAGCCTCCTAAGGACAGCTGCATTGGTCATTAAGAGATAGAAAGAGTACTGTTCTCTCACTCTGCACCACAGTTGATAGTAAGTGCTTTGTTATGAGCCAAGACAAGATAGATCACATTACGATGTCACTCAGAGTTAATGAACCAACTGCAGCGTGCTTTTAATTAGCTTTAAGTCATATTCAAGTGGGGTTTTAGCAACTGCTGTATCCCTCCAAACGTCATCTACAGTAGTGATCCTTCTTTGGAATATAAAAACAGAACACTGTTATGTCAGAGTCATTACACAACCCATTTGTCATAGTAGTACTTGCTACCACCAAAGAGAAAATGCAGACGGGCAAGATTCTGTAGTATGCATCAAACCAGTTTCAGGACAGCCTTTTGAGTTTCTGGTTATGTTGTTTTGTTGATTGCTGCATGTATTCTGTTGAGTCCAACTGTCACTTTTAAGCGGTAGGCAGTTCCTGATAAACCCATTTACTTTTTACACTGCTTCTGCATTTCCCCCCTTGCTGACATTATTTTAAACTTGTCATCTCTGTCTATCTAGTTTCCATCAAACGCACATTCCAGATATGAGTGACACCTCTGAACCACTGAATATTCTTCTCTGTCGCTCTTAGGCTTACCCTGTATGGTGTGACTGGGAACAAAATGATCTAAGTGAGAGCCCGACAGCAAAATTATGTGCGTGTGAACACATACAGACACACTGCCACCTACTTTACATTCACCATTATGTAAATATCTATCATAACAGCAAGTCTTAAAACACTCTTAATACATGCCTCTTATAGTACACTCATTTCAGGGTGAATATTATTGCATATATAATATATGTACTTTACTTGTGTAAATGTTAACATCACTTGATATCATCTGTGAGTGTGATGTCAACATTAATCCACCAACATCATCAAACTGTCGTAATTGTTTAGAACTTCATGTAAGTGAAGTATAAATGATCTTTGGTTTCTGTCTGTGTATCATGCTGCCTTACAGACACATTAATGTGGAGCAGCTGGTGTTTGTTAGCTCAAGTTTGTATTTCAGGAAACTTTTAACTTGCCAAATGGACTTCAGGTAAACGCTGTGCCTGTCTTGGCAAACAGCTGTTGAGGTGACAGTATACACGAGCTACAGCAGTGACAGTACATCCAGCAGCAAAGGATATCTGTCAAAGCCAATGCACACATGCTTCTGCAGTGCTTTGTAACTGTCGGTCAGGTAATTCACAGCAAACATCTTGACTAAAAGGATTGAGAATGTAAGCCTTAAAAAGGGGGGCAGATGGTTTCTGTGAAAAGCTTTGTTTAAAAGTCAGTATGCTTGAAAAACTCGAAGCTGCACCATGTTGCAGCAGCTAAACAGGAAGAAGAAAAGTTCACAAAGGTGTTGATGTGTTGTAGCATGGTTACCTTGTTTTGGCTTTGTTTGCTTGCACTCAGCGTCCCCCCCATCTCTCTCTACTTTCTCCTCCCGTTCTTTCCAGCGCCGCACCTGCTCCTGGCGCATCTTCAGGAACAGAGTCTTTTTCTGGTCCTCATTAAGAGCATTCAGCACATCAGGGTCGATGTACATGTCCTTTAAAATCTGCTGCAGCATGCTGGCGGCTGAATGGTGGGTTAACTTGGTACCACCTGGCAAATCGGTCGGAGGTGCTGTCGTTTGGCCAGCAGCTTCTTGAGGTAAACAATGTTGGTTTATAGCCTCATGTCATCAGAAAAAGACTTTCATGGCCTCTTTAATTCTAAAATCCCTCTTATTGACCCACAGAAACTCGTCTTCATAAATAAAGGTGGACGCTCATCCTCCCACACACGCCTTTGTGCATAAGGTACAATCTCACACGTGCACACACACACAAAAAAACTGTTTCCTTTCTGTTTTGTGCTGACAGTTTTCCTACCCTACAAATATGTCAGTTTCCTTTGTCTTTGCAGGTCATCATTGGCACAATCTACAAGAAGAAAACAGAAAACACTTGAAACATTTGGAAGAATATGTTGTGCTCTATAGGTTCTACATATTTCTCAATGTCCTATATATTTCTTGATCCCATCTTTGCCACATTCATAAACGTTTCCTTTTTCTTCCAGTCAGTCCTTTACTGTTTCAGTTGGTATCTTGTCCCTCCCTACGTTAACACGGAAGAGCCCAAACCCTGTTTCTAAGCTGACTGTAGCCCAAAATGGGTGGAGATTCTAAAGGAATGGGACGGTTTCTGTCATCAGTGGCCCTCCTCCCCCTCCCCACCACACATCCCTTCCCAAACCCATGTTCCTTTCTCCCCCAAACTCCCACGAGA
Source organism: Perca flavescens (assembly GCF_004354835.1). Lineage (NCBI taxonomy): Eukaryota > Metazoa > Chordata > Actinopteri > Perciformes > Percidae > Perca > Perca flavescens. The sequence goes on from NC_041343.1 coordinate 15,508,589, forward strand.
TAGCGGCTCCATTTTAACATTGTCAGTTTCTAAGAGAAAAAACAACAGGGTCATAGCCCAGGACAGCATGAGCCGGTTTCTCTAACAAGGGGATTGCAATGGACTCCTCCAATCACAGTGGGTAGTTAAACAATGGCTTCCACATAAGCAGCACTTGGAGGGAAAGAAAGCTTGTCTCAGACTGAAAACTATCACACTGGTGAAATACACATTAGTGTCTACTAATCACGTTGTAGGGTGCAGAGAAGGGAACCCAGGGAAAGGGGGGAAGTGAACAGAAAAAGTAAGTGCTATAAAACAAAAGGGAGCTGTAAGAGAAGGGTAGAATTTGCTGAAGTACTCACAGTAGGATGTAGACAGCCGCTCCACAGCAGAGTATGCTAACTAAGCTGAGAGAGTCAGAGCGCCTGTGGGTCCTCCTTGTCTTTGTGTGTATGACTGGGCTGATGACATCACAGCATTCCATAATCTCCCTCCCTCTCTCTCACTCTCTCTCTGTCTTTATTTAAAAAAAAGGGGAAGAGAGCAATTTAGGAAGTTGACCTTCCACATAAAAGAACTTGTAAAAAAAATATTTAAAATGAAAGGGCGTAAAATCCTTCAACTAATCTTTCAAGCTCATTTTGTCATTACTGCTCTCCTACCCACAAAACTATCCCACATTTAAATATTTTTTTTACATCAACAGTGCATGTAAAAATAAAGGTTGTACAACAACGGGACAACACTCTTGAATAGGCATAACCTACAGTTTTTTTTTTTATTTCCTGTAGTTTCAACATAGGTCTAAATATACTTGATAATTATAACACATTCTGCACCCACGCTTTCTTGGGTCTTCTTCCTTTAAACAATAGGTTTATACTTAAGAAGTTTTCATGACGGATGTCTTACTAATAATGCCAGGTACTGTGACATTTAAATCATGAGCTCAGGTGGTGTAAATGGTACGTTAGGTTCAAGGACTTTTTATTTTCAGCAAATGTTAAAACAACAAAACATAAATAGTGGGCTTAATTGTATTTAGTGATTCTAAAGTTATGTACATATCCTATGCAAGTAGAAGCTCTGCTAAACTGTAAACCTTGTGCCATTTGTCTGTTAATTCTACCAAATTAAAGCCAAAGGCAACTTTCTTCTTCTTTCTTCTCCTCTTCCTTCTGTTTCAGAGTCCATCATTTATAGGTAAAGAGCATCCTCTAGTGGCCAAAACCAGAGAAGCCTCATATGAATTACGTCACCACCAAAACCAACTTGCTTCACAATAGAGCACTAAATTACAAAGATGAATAAAAATGGAAGTGATGTTAAAATGAAGGCAGCATTTCCAAACATATGCAGAAAAGCTCAGCAACACCCCAGCACAAATAAATATGCATGCACAAACACAAAGGTAAAAAGTGGCTGGATGTTGTAGGCAACATTGTAGTAGGCCATTCATTGTACATTGCTGTCAAGGAGTGCTCCGGTTATAATTACCATTATGCAGTAGCAATACAATATGCATTTGATCAAGTAGTTATTTCTCTGCTACTACTAAGGCAGCTGGACCAGACTAAACCTGTTATATCAGTCTTCCCTAGCAGCATTCCTGTGAAAATGAGCTTCATTGTAGCATGACTGACAAACTCACAGATGAAAATAAAAGGAGTTATGTAGCCTTTCATCAATACATTGTACATTCACAAAGATAGTCTTGGTTGGACTTAGTACAATTCATCACCAGCTGTGATGCGTTGCACTTGTGCTTCCAAAGCCGTGATGACCTAAACCGATCTCTTGGATGAAGAGCAAACTCAGAGAGTGAGTTGGCATCTGGGCTGGAGTCCATCTCAATTTAGCACATCCCCTTTGGTTCTTTCACCCTTCCTCATGGCCAGCAGGGGGGCCAAGAGGCTGAGAGACCATCAACTTCACAACATGGCTTTGAGCATGTCCAGACCTTGCACTCTGACCTCCCTGGAGAGTGTGTGTTTGTGGTGGCGGGACATAAGAACTTAACTCATCCTTATATTAATGATAGATGGTCTGGCAACATCTCCCTGTCATAGAAACTCGGCCATGATTTTAGAGGCAGAAATAACACTGAGGCCGCTGAGGGATAATGCAGTTTTAACATCTTCTACATCACACCATTGCATTAATATGCATTTAACCAGAAATCTAACTTGTGACTAGAAATCCATTGAACTTGTAAATAGCTATTAACTGAAAAGTATTAATTAAAAAAACATAACCTGCTTTTCTTTTAATCACTGTTGCAGTATGGCAAACCTCAAAACCCATATCAGAGGAAAAAAAAAGGTTATTTGCAACCACAAAAAAGTCATGCAGGTTGTGTTGGGTTGATTAATAAGCTCTCGTTTCTTTAGTGTTATATGAGAAGTAAAGCTCTTACAACAGCCATCGTTGCATACAGATGATCACAAATAGCAGTCGGGATGAATAGAGAACAAAGTAATGCTTTATTTTACAGCCTGGTATTATACATACATTACTAATGTAGACATGAGTCATCAGTAACTTGCCATTGCAAAGTTTGCATTTTAAAGGCTGTAAAATTAAGCTTTAGTAATTAGCATCATTGTAAATGTAGAGTCAGACATTGTGGACAACACTACATCAAAATTAAACAAACATACTTTTCATCAGTGATCTGTAGACATCTTGGGAAGATTTTTTTTCTCTCGAACAAGAAATGAAACAGAAAAAAAAAAAAAAAAAACATACATTTTGAATGTAGATTTTCCCTCACTGGGTAAATTAAATTTATTTTTTTTAAATTTGTCAAATGTACATAAATTATATTTAATGCATCAAAACCAAATGAGCAAATCAAATACTTCATCTTTAAAAAAAGAAAAAGAAAAGAAAATAAGAGATAACGACATTCTTTTTTGAGATCATTTTAAACAAGTATTGGTCAGGCATTTAATTAACCTGGGAAAGCAAAGTGCTACACACAACAACCACTGAAGACAGTTCACCATACACTTTAATGAGAATTGGACTGAAGCACCTTTTCTTAGCTTAAAGCTAAAATGGAGATTTCACTGTTTTTTAAAGTTTTCCTATTCACAAAAACTCCATCGTGTGTTTAGTCTACCTTCAACAACCCATACACCAAGTTTACCCTTTTCCTAAAGAGAGGCATACTTGCAGTGACATTGTTCTATTTCAAGTTAAAGTACTATGTGAACTGCTTGACCCAACAGGCTGCTAAGACCTTGGTTTACTATATTTTACTCCAAGATGGAGATTTGAGTGCAAATAAAGGCATACAACTCCTTCATGAGAAATAAACATGGAATTCAGTCACATGCTTTCAAATAGTAATCATATATTTAATTGATATACATATATTGCCACCATTGGCACATACGATATTGCACACAGTGATGAAATGTTGCACAGAAAAAATAGATATTTTTTGTGGGCGAAAACATTCCAAAATTACAAATAATGTGGAATAACGCTGAAAAGGTAAAACTGCGTAAAACAAAAAACAAAACAAGACATGCTTGTTGCTCCCCATTAATTGAGCGACTTACAACTTACACATAACTACCCAAGCCAAAGAACGAGCATTTCAAAGGGGGCTTTCCAAAAAGAATGTATATCATTTCAGGCTACTACCGATGTTCCCAATCAGCCCCTGCTCTCCCAGCTAATGCGCTTGGCCAGTGAAGAGCCAACTCTTCTGCATCATCTTGCATCTAGGTGACCACCCCCTTCCATGTTTACATGTAGGCCGATACCTGGATGGCTGGGGAATGGGTATGGCAATGAAGTTAGGAAAGATGGGAGGTAGCAGAAAAAAAGTTAAGAATTCTGCTCCAAATTTTTCTTAAGAGTTTGTAACAAACCCGTTTAGCACCACAAGTCGTGCGCTAGCACAAAAGGGGGCTGAGACACAAAAATGGAAGAGAGAGGAAACTAACAAAAAGAAGCCAAACTGCGATCCAAAGCACCAGGCCAGCGTGTAAGCATGCGGAGTGTGTAAGGCACCAGGTTGTTTATATGCTGAAGAGGATGCTCCCAATCAGGTATAATTTAGGCTATACCAGAGCCTCCAAAAATAGGTGGTCAAGGACTGTCTAGTTTGCTGGTTTCCAGTCAATCTAAACATGGGAGCAATCATTTAATTCAATGCTGAGGTAAATATGACATTATCTGATTGTTGCCAGTTTCTCTGAAGTTTACTGACAGTGTTTATAAAACTGCTATCACACATCTATGAGATGCGACTGAGCTGGTTTAGAACCAGTTGTTTTCCGTGTGGCAGCCCAAATATTTACAATTAGACCAAAATAGAATCTCATCACCCCCGGTTAGATATTTGGGATTACAAATCTTAAGTGGCGCTATGAGGATGTGTCCAAAGTAGCCCCACTGAACTTCACACCTTCCGATCTTAAACTTGTAGGGATGGGCAAATCCATTGACACGCTACTGGAAGTTCACCAGCAGGTGAATGGAACACTCTTCACCTTGGCTTGTCCCGTGCTCCTCAGTGGCCATTCTCATAGGGTGATGATGATATTTTGATTACTGTTCGCAAGGTCGCTCCTTTTACAATCGTGCTTTGAAACAACTTCCGTTCTAACTACACCAAGCATTTGGATGGAAATCACTCGGTACTCAAAGTTGAGATTCGTACACTACAGGCAGATAAAGATACATATGGAAGGGTCCTTGAGCCAAAATTTTGGGAGACCAACGAAATCTGTCTTAGTGCAGATGAGCATGCAGCAACAGCACTCCTTGGCACCATTTGGACTTTTATGACTGAACAAGATCACAAAATGTTTCAGATGTACTAACCAATAATGCTCTTCTGAATTTTGCATCTTTTTTTTCAGACCACTAAGCCAATCAGCACAGTATGTGTAGGGAGTTGTCTTGTTAAGTAATCTGCAATTCAGGCCATTTGCTACATGTTGTCACTGCATTTCCTCTATCGATTACACATTTAGTACCTTTAAAATGAACACATTGCATTAACAACGAGACACAAAGGTAGTCTATAATATATCCATCTGCATGGCAACAATTTCAACTGAAACAAAATTACAATATTAATATTTCTTTGAATGCCTCTGGACAACGTCACCATGTCAAGATCCATTGACCAGTTCAATATATTTGATTTTTATGCAATGCATATTGCACGACAAATAGAGCACTTATTTCATTTGATGAAAATGCCTATATGTTCCTTTTATACTGCATGACATCTAACCAGTTTTCGAAGCAGGCATAGCCCTCATATGACTTATGTGTAAACACATCTGTACTCACAGGTAAAAGGTAAATAGGATGGCAAGTACATGTGACAACCTTTTACACAGTTTTTGAATTTTGGTTTTAAAAATTTAAATATCTGATTTGTGCTGAAGTCATTAGCTTGAAAAGGAAACTGTTTTTCCTCGGTGCTCGGCAATTATTCCATTTGAACATTGCAAACATTTTTTTTTTTTTTTTTTTTTTTTTACAATAGCTTTAACTGGTACAAAAGTTTTCTGTTAATAAGGGAAATAAACACTCAGTTCAATATTGTTTGTCAAGTAGGAAACAATGTTCAAATATAATGTTATTACTTTGTTTAGCAGCCTGTTACTGTATTAATGGTGGATAAGTGGGATAACATCCAGCGATGAGACAACATGTCATAACTGTCAGGTTGTGGAGGTTTCTTATATTGTGGGTGATGCTCCCTTGGAGTTAAACCATTACAGTTAAATCTTTAGATGTCTTTCTTTATACAGTAGAGTTTTTAATTATATTTCTCTTGTTATTTTCATTACTCTTGCATGTTTTTTTTGCTATCTACATCAATCCTCGTCTCCATCGTCCGCCTGCATCTCCTCTTGTTGCTGCATCTCGCATGCCCTTTTCTCCCGCTGTTTCTCCTGGATCTTCTTCATCTCCTCGGCATATTTAGAGAAAGTAATCCCAAATTTGGACCACACTTTGTAGGGCACCGTAATTGAGTTGCGGTACGTTGGCTTCACCTCGCTTACCCTCATGAACACGCCATACTTATTGGATCCGACGTCGAAGAAAAACCGTTTGTTGTCCACAGTCAATGATGATCCTTCTGGCAACTCTGCAGGTTCGTCCTCTACACCGTAATCGTCAATAAGTTTAGCCAAAGCGTCACGAAACTCAATAAGTCCCTGGGCAGGCAAAGCAATCGTCTGGCCTTGCGTGGATCCCAAACCGGGCCCCCGGTTAACGGTCTGTCGAATCCTCAGAAACCGTCCCCTCTGGTTCTCTTTCAGATCCATATAGTATTTCCGATTTTCTCGGACCAAGAACTCGCTTTTGAGTGCTCGCCTGGGTTCGTCTTGTACCAGCGCCGGGTTGCTCGGACCCAGCTGGGCATAATGTTCGATGAAGTCCCCCAAGTAGTCACGGAACTCGACCGCCACAGACATGGAGAGAGTGAGGCGGCTCTTGTTTCCACCGGCCCCGACTTCTGCTATCTTCAAGAAGCGGCCTTTCGCGTTCTGCTTAACGTCCAAATAGAAGCGTTTGTTTTGGATGTCAACCCGCTTCGACGCCAGCTCTTGTGTCTCATGCTGGAGCCCGGAAGCCGAGCCCGCCCCTCCTGTCGCTGGGTTCACGGGACCGAAGCCTGGGCCCGTGGCTGCTCCTCCCTGCTCACTACCACTGTCTCTGTCCGCCATGATGCTGCCTGCCTGCCTTCTCCCTCTGTCTGCTGCAAAGCCACGGTCAACCACAGCAAACGAAAGGAACTCTCGCGAGATCTACAGAGGTATAAAAAGGCGAGGGGGGAAACGTTAAAATTCAGAGCGAGGACGCATAGGTAGTTTTCTCCCACAATGTGTAGGCATGAACTGTCACTTATATCGAAAACGAAACCAACGGTTGAGAAATGAGAAATGCACCTCTCGCAGTCTGGTTAAGAAACAGCCTCTGATAAGGACGCTGTTGTTGCTGCCTGGAAAGACCCTAGCTTGCCCTCTGTTTCAAAGTAAGAGGAGAAAATACGTATCTTTCCATAGCACTGTTAGGCCTAAATCACAAGTGTCTCTGCAAACGTTTAATGTACAAACGATTAATTAGTTTTGGTAACTTAACACAAACACATTTCTGCTTAATGTACCTTAGTGTGAGAGTTTTGTGTACGGATACAACGTTGGGCCAAACTCATTGATTTATTAAAATCCAATCATAAGAAATCCTGTCAAGGCAATCAGATCCCCAAAGTAATTCGTAAACATTCGTGCCCTAAGCAATTCATTACGGCTCATCACCCAATAAAATATTTAATATATATATATATATATATATATATATATATATATATATATATATATATATATATATATATATATTTAAAAGCATTGTGTTAGTAAGCTACTAATGCAATAACATGAGTGAATTATTTTTTTGCCCACTACCAGCCCTGTAGCCTACAGCCAATGGATCCATAGGTCCGGCTTTAACTCGTCAATTTTAACCTTATCAACTTAAGCCTAACATAGGCCTACACAGAAATGACAAAGCATTAATAATAATTTGTCAACTATGTATTTCAAAACGCACTCATGTGGATTTGCCCTATCCTATTTATTTTCAATAAATACATTAAAAGTTGCTCCTCTTCAAACATGCAGTACAGTACTTGCATGTCGGGAAAAGGGCCTTTTAACCCATGGCAGTGGTTTTAGGAACAACATTTAGGGATGAAACGCTTAAGCCAACCTCAGCACATTATGTCAACTAGTTGATGTCATGATAGCAAAGTTTGCCTCCACGTCTAGATTAAAAGCGATGCAAATACCCATCTTTGAGGTTTGAAAAAAGACAGATAAAGCTGGTGAGTAGGCCTATTCTTTCTTCAGTTAACTGTAGTGATCAGCTTGAACTCATTTGAGAAGCAATATTTTCACAGAATTTTTTTTTATTTTTATCAAAACGTCAATAAGACACTTTTAAAACAACTCCATCCGTATACTTACTAGGTCTATTGTCCAAACATATCGCCCAATTATATAACATTATCTGTGCCTATACGCTTGCAGCACATGAGAAACACAAATGGAATAATAGCATTATTTTTTAATCTTTGGCCTTGGGGCGACCATCAAGTCAAGTTATTTCCGTTACCTCTAAAGTCATCTGATTTATGACTTCAGTCCATATCTTCTAGTCAGGAGACTATTTTCAATGTGGCCTCACCTGGTGTCCAGGCTTGGTCTGAGCGTTGTGTTGCAGTAGCCTACAGTGGCTAAGATGCTAATAGGCCCACCACTTCTTCATTGTTAAGTAGCACACTGTCCAGGCCAACTGCATGCTGCCATCACATTTAACAACAAGTGATATTAATTGGGTCCGATTGACTTTTTTTCTACAGCAGCACATCTGCAAATAATACCCATAATTTGCGTTGCTCTTATTGTGTAGGCTAGTTTGTAGGCTACAGCATAGACTGTTATTGTATGAAAAGACCAAAACATGCACATGTTTAAATGTGGGCCTACATACAACATTTATCTTTTAATGGTCATTTGTGAAAACAGTGTTCCCATACTGGCGATACTTTCTCCACAGTAATTCATCTTCTTTGTTGTCCACCTGGAAGCAAATTTCATTGTGCAGACTTTTCACTTGAGAAATCTATATGCTACAGAGGCCTTTGTCTTTAGCCTAAATTCGTTTGTGCCAATTTGCTACTATGTATGAATTTATGAGCGTTTTAATATTTCTCTCAAACAACTTTAGCATTCCTGGCAAATTATAAGGACATGAAACATAAACCTATTGTATTTAAAAAAATAAAAAAAAAACGCTGAAAGAATGACGAGTGATGAATGAATGATGATTTTTATATAAGCAATCAAAATAATAAACCAGTAATTTGTTTGCATGTTAAAAACGAACTCGGTATAGTATATTTTTTATAATTCAATCTGGCCTTTAGGGATAATAATTTCAGTCAATAAAGTCGAATAAAAATATTCAGGACGAGAGAAAGAATGTGACGTGTATTTTACGCCTATTGTGAAACAGCTATGTGACTATCCATCAGCCTACAGACGCAGAATCTCATTTTAAACCACGCACGCCTTCTTCACTTTTAGGTCGATATATCTTGGAGACTCTTTATGTGCGTAATAAAAGCGTTAAATGTTGATGTGCGCCGTACTCTGTACTGTACTCCTCAAAGTAAAAAAGATGGGCAGCAGCTGAACTCTTTAAATTAGACGTGCATTCAGAATTCGTTCAGTCAATAGGCATATTTATTATGCACTTCACAAATATTCATCTTCAAAGGTTGAGCATTGGTCCTTAACATTTTATTTAGCTTAAAACAAGTCGATTGTTATACTAATGATGGATGGGCAAATTCTGTAATGAACTCCGCCTAGGACTTAATATTTTCTTGGTGCAGTATGTTTATCTGTTTGTCAGTAGGATCACGGAAAACTGGCCCGAAACTTGGTGGGAGTGGATTTGCCTTGGCGAAGGTCTGCGCTCTCCGACTGCTCTTCTAGTAAGATATGTGATCCGCTTTTTTTATGTTTTGTGAGTTTAATGTTTAAACATGCATCATATTTTATTTTTCTTCTTAATAAATAAAATAAATCTACCACATTGACAGAATTGTTATGAATAAATAAGAAACGTGGACATTTCCTCAGTGTAGGCGTCCTACAGGCTGGAGACCTGCGTTGAGTTGTAGGCCTACATGTAAAGGAAGAATAACCCAGAAACTAAAACACCTGAAATCTCTTTACATTTTATATAATGTATAGTCCTACTAGACATGTATAACGGAGTATTGTCACACGGGGAAATATTAAGACATTTATATTTATAATGATTTTAAAGGCCTGTGTCAAATGTTGCTTTGCACATGTAGCCTAGGCTATGTAAATAAATTCAAAATACTGAATAACTTTTTGTAAATAATACAAATTTCCGCAATTCATTAAATATAGGACTGACATCATCCTAAAGTTAATTAACCAAATAATATGAAATGGACAAGTATAGATTGTGATATTGAGTCAGAATGTCAAAGGTGAAGTAGCCTAATTATTTTCGGTAATTATGAGGCAAAAGCAATTACAAGTAATGCAAACAAAATATTATATTTGATTAGTATAATATTAAAACAAATTATTGATAATAACAACCATGAGCCTTAAAACGCTGTAATACTATTTTATTTCATCAAATAAATGTGACGTTCATTTTATTGAAAAAAAAAAGTAGTCTAAAATAACGTTTGGGCCAAAACATTAAGCTGCTTATTTAGTTCTACCTTCATGTGAGTCGACGTGAGCATGCCGGCCTAAAGAGGTTACAGTGCCCTTTAGCTGATTTTCTCTTTCTTAACTTTCATATTAACCCTTAATAAGTTTAGATTTTTATTCGGATATGCCCTGCAAAGGTCTCCTGATCGCCTCCACAGAAATCATCACGTTTTGTCTCACAAAATCCAGTAGGCCAACTAATGTTTGGGGAAGTCAAAATTTAGTAAATTATTAGTGATCTTTATAAGACAAACCAGCATTTGCGTAAGCAAAAATGAATTCAAACTAAATAAATAATGAACAGGGCAGGGCAATTTATATATCTTTTTATTTCATTCTGATGTTCAGAATGAGGTAGGCCTACAGAGGCTTGTTATGCTGGAACGTGTGCATGCTAGCCGTTTGGTGGTTTATCCTCGTGAACTTTCCTTTCCCAAGCTTTTCATTCTTTAATTTATTTATATTGTTATTGTTAAAGCAAAGCAAAGCTGGCCTCACTCTTTTGTGACGTGCTCTTTTGTTTTTGTCTTTTTGAACCAGGTATGGGATAAACACGAATCTGGATGCATGCACAGGTAGGCCTAAGTAATTCCTATATCATTTTTTTATAGTGAAAGTCAAACAAGGTCTTGTTGTTTTGGTATAATCCTTTTCTATGTACCCTGCCTAAAATGGAATACCCTTTTCCTCCTGGGGCCTCAATTGCCCATAAAAAATGGAATTGTATCCAACTTTCTAATCCAAAACCTCACCATGGGACATGTTGTATTTGTGTCTAATTTACTTACCTAATAGGCTATAGACCCTGTCTCTGTGCCGTGGTTTCTCAGATGCTCCGACAGACCACAAACAACCTGTCTAATAAGCCATCATCAATGACTAGGCTACTTGGCCTATTTTTCAGACCGATTTGTAGCTAATCATGAATATGAATCAGTAAAATCAGTTGTGCTTGGATGCCGGTGCCACGTCCAACTCAGATTTCAGCCTCAAAGAAGGTGTCGTCGCAGTTTGTAAAAGGCAGCCGTTGTGATCACCTCACAAAGTTTTGCCCTACATCCCAACACCGGAATGCAGTGGCGCTGCTCCAAATGCAGCTCCATTATTATTTCAGACGCACGGCCATATGCTGTAGATTATGCTTCTGTAAAATCTGCGAAGCAATGACATATGCTTGGATGCACGTTAGGACACTTAAATGCTGCAGGACAGTAACAATCTAGATGACATGTAAATAAAGCGTCATTCCAACCAAGCGAGATCCCATAACCTACCTTACACCGCTTGGTCTGAAGTGGGGAGCGCCTTAAAGCCTCGACGGTGTGCAGCAGAAGACGAGACAAGGAAAACAAGACACATGTGAATGCGCATGGAGGCCTTTATGACGCCACAGCGGACTGCTTCTGCTTGCTTCACAAGATGGACAAGAAACGGCGAGTCGTGGCACGGAGAGCGACACACGCACAACTTCAACGCCGCACGCTTCACCTCTGATGTCAACACGCACTGTGGGAACTCAGATGGCATACGCCTCCTCTTGGTGCTATTGAGGAATTGCAGCTTTGCCTTCTGATGGTAACAGGTAGGGCAACAGTTTGTGCAACTGTAATAGAGAGGGCAGTGTCTAAATAAGTTAGTGAGCATGACTGTCAACACCTTAAATTTGGGGTCGATATTATGACGTGTCTCACTCTGCATGGTTGAATCTTTCAGGGAATGAGTGTTACACCATGTGCTCCATTCTCTGATGATGTTACAAGTGTTGTTTAAAAGCACATTGACAGTTGTTGTTACAGTAAACAGGGCTTCAGTTCACACAGTAATAAATGATTGTATGGTACACCGTACTTCAACAATATAGGCCTAATCTATAGGGCTTGCTGAATTTCAGCACCACGGAGAGCAGCCAGGTCTGTGTCAGGTCTGCAGGACATGCGCATAAATGAAAACACAAAATGTGTCGGTGTGGGTGTATTTCATGAAGTTATTTTCAATTTGAATACATTTGCTGTTTTATGTAGGCTACAGCATTTACAACAAGTGTGCTAAATTGCTCTAAATACATTGTGGTCAGCAGATGTCGCTCTTTGTGAATACTGTCAGTACAACATCCTGTATCTACATTCTGATTGGCATTTAGGCTAAACCAAACCATTATAACCATAACTTGACCTAAATATTGCCATTGATGATAGTCAAACGTGTTAATATTTTAAATAGTTTTCTTAGTTAGATCTAATCCTGTGTCAAAGTGCTCCTTTTATAGTGCTATCATGTGAACACGTCACATTAAGCTATATTAAAAACAGAAAAGCATACTTTTATTTAATTTTCTCCTAAGGTGATTCAAATGTTTTTTTTTTCCTTTGCTTTGGACCCGAATATTGCAGCTGTTTTAGCTGTATGGATTTTATGCGGTGCTTCAACATCAGTTTTTTTAGAGGCAGAGCAGCGAATGTGACCTGAATGCAGGGCATGACTTAATGGGATGAGACGCAAAACTCATTCAAAACAGTCTCTTGAAGAATCTGATATGCTTTCGCAGCCTTAGTCATCGCAGCCATATGATTTTTCTGGGCCCACCGGACTATATGCGGCTGCATTTTTCAATGTGAACCTATTTCATTTTTGGAGTAATGCCTTGGCTACAGTAAGATGCGATTTTGAGGAGGAACAGTCATGGATTTAGGATTCCGTTTGTTTCATTATAACGTGAGATCGCCGCTGATAAAACACCATGGAGTGATTGACGTACAGTAACTGGGTTTTGGGAGAGAGGAGATCGACCCTTTGGTCCATCGGTTGCCTGTATATCAGTACTCCAATCCTGCGTTTTTGTTGACGGAGCCCCTTGGCAATCGGCATTATTTTCTCTCTGTCTGTGGCTAGTGGGGGAAGCGGAGGGAGAGCCACGGTGGAAGGCGCCGTATTAGCGTTATAGCTGCCTACCAGAAATATTGTTTTATTTTTTGGAATGAAACGTGGCTTATGTTTTGCGACCGGACTACCAAACTTGTGGTTCACTGCAGCATTTTGCGTCTTTTCCCTCCGCTGCAGATGATACAGAAAACCATCATAGCGGTACCCCACCACTGCAATTTTTGGGCAAAGATAAGAGTGGCGTCGTCTTGCAGTTAAGGCTACTATGGCAGCATAGGGGGCATCTTCTGGAGGGGAGAATCCACCAATTCCTTGCTTAGCTTATCTACAATGCCTTATTATTAGCAGAAAGCAGTGACTGGATTTGAAACCCAGCATCATCCCGCGGTTTCCCCGTTTCAAAGCTGCTGTTTACCCATTGGAAATCACTCGAAAAAGCAGCGGATCCCGATGGCATGGACACTTATGCAAGGTCTGCCGCGCTGCCGCGCTACTGGAGCCTACTTGCTGTCTCTTCATTCAACCCAGCTCCATCGCCATCGCCCCGCAGCCGAGAGAGCCCTGCCGCAACGCGACCAGCGACCACCGAGCCAAAGCAGGCGGCATGAGGCTTGATTCAGTACATTTATCCATGCTGGTCATCGGGGTCTCATTCGCCTGCTACTCCCCGAGTTTGAATTCCCTGCAGGACCAGGTTTACAAATCCGCCGTGGTGATCGAGGGCAAGGTGCAGTATACGCCTGTGAACGTCTCCGCGGAGCCGTACCGTGTGAATGTCAAAGTGCTGGATGTTTGGCCCCTAAACAGCGGGGGTCTGGAGCGAGAACAGCTCGTCACCGTGGGGGAATTTGGATCTGAGGCTCCGTGCACCAAAGTGAAGAAGAACCACAAGTACATTTTTTTCATGGACCCTACTGACGAGCCCTTGGTTTTCAAGGCATCGTTTGCGCCTCGGGACACGAGTGTGAAGAACCTAAAAAAGGATGTTGGGAAGATCTTGTGTGAGGACTGCGGTAAGTTAATGTAGGCTATTGTGGATTACCGGTGAAGTCCAACCCGGAAGAATGAACGGTGTGTTAACAGCCCCTTGGTTTAGGGCTTTTGGTAACAGGCACTCTGGTGAATTGTGGTTATTATGGCCCCAACATGGTTTGGAGTCAGTGGGTACCAGATAGGTGCCTAAGGGGCGTCTATGCAGCAATTTTCGACAACTCTCGCAGGCTCCCATAGCCCACATGATCAATCAAACTCTCTTTCTCTCTTTCTCTCTCCCATTCTCTCTCTCCTGAACTGCATCAGACATGCGCCTCGCACTGTTGCTTGTGAGGAATTGCAGTGTGTGTGTATCGAACTATCTGCATCCTGCAAACCCGCATTAACCTTTCAGGCACACTCTAACGCATCTCGTAGCCTACTTCATAGGCTTCATATACAGCTTTCTATTTAAAAAAAAAATTATAGCTTGTATTAACATCGAGCACATGCTTTTCATGGAGCCAGTACAATTTCAGGACCAGGGACAGCGGCCTGTATCACCGATATCACGTGTGGAAAATCACGCTGCCCTAAGCAAATTGGTTCCTAGGTTATATTTAGGCTCACGCCCTGCTTTAATGCTTTAATACCCCCCCACACTGTGGCATAGTCTATCTAAGACCAAGTCCTGTAAGCACACATGCATCTTAAGTGCTATAGAGGGCTAGCAGTGTGTGGTGTAGTCCTAACCTGTAACCGATGGGGTTGTTGTTGAAAAATATCAAATGATCAACTTTACCACCCAACACTTTAGGGTTTTCTCTTTTTTAGATCTATGCACAAGTGGCTCATGGATGGACTTTGGTCAGTAGATGTCGCCCTGAGGGAGTCATTTTAAAATCACACACAGGTATCATTTCTGTTTTAGTATATTCATTGTTACTGATGATATTCAAGTGCATTTATATTTTTTCAATGGACAGTGGTTTCTCCTTTTCTCTCCCATGTGCTTTGTAAGATTTCACAAATGAAAATCACGGCTGATCATTTTATTTAGGCTATGCAAGTTATTGATTGAGAACAATGCAGTATATTGTTGCACACAGGTGTTGATGCAGTAGGCTGCACACAAATATATTTATTAACTTGCATGTGTATGTTAAGGCACACACACATTTTCCTTAGTGTTTAGTGACAAAATTCATTGGGCGCACTTTGCACTTCTCAACAGCTCAAATGCCACCTGCTCTTCACCAGGGAAAACTTAGTCTATACTACTTTAATTTATGTCTGTAACTGGATTTTAAACACAGGGCTTGTCACAGAGCCACCCCTTGTGTCTACAACTAATGTCCCATGGTGGTCAGCCTAAAATACAACTTCAAAATGTGAGGCAGCTTGTCTTCCATACTTTGAATGTTTTGAGCCAAAATGAGCATATGTCCCACATAGAATAAAAAAAAAAAATAATAATAATCTTTTGCTACCATCGTATTGGCACACGCATTTGTACTGCACTCAAGTATTGGCCTAGAACATGATGTGTGCCCTGTGCCGCTGCCTTCTTAAATCCTCTTAGTCTGTACTCATGAGACACAAATGCTCCCCTCTCTTTGTGATTTTTTTTTACTCACTCTGGCTTTTAAACTCATCATCCCATTAGAGAGGTAACACAAAATGGACCTTATTACCTCTTGAGTTCTTTGAACAGCCCACACATCCCCCGTTAATTCTTCTGCCACTTAGCAAAGCTGGTCAGTGACGTGATCAAACTGGCACAGCCAACTGTATTACCTGAGAGAGTTGCCACACCCGCTTCCTGGGCCATCTCTTTTATTCAGTTTAAAGTACCCAACAACATAGCTCATGTTTCTCTGGTGGGCCATTGTAGTTGAGGGGCTTCTTACTCAGTGTAATTAATCTTCTCACTGTATCTTTTCTGACCCTGCCTCCTCCCTAATCATGCCATTTTAACAGCCTTTCAGATAGATAAACAGTCAGTCCCATGCCATCTTGTCCCTTTGAGCTCATTAAGCATGGACTCAAGATCAACAATGTTCTGTTAACTGCTTCTTTCCCTCATATTACGTGTCCTAACACCGTATCCGTGCATCTATATTTAAGGCCATCACATCTTGGCCTTGAACCTTGAACTGCTGCTGCATATGTTCCAAATATTGCTTCGAGGCCCACTTAGCACAAATAAAAACATGCCTTGAATCCCTCTCGTGCAGAGGCACACAAGCTCCCAAGCGTGTGAACCAGGGGAATTAATGTACATACTGTACAGCTCACACAAGTGATGCAGTTGTTGTCTTCCGGCTGCCTGAAAAACAGGCTACCTACAGTGCTTGCCACCTGCACCCTAGGATTCTGCTGGGAGCTCTGGGTTTCTATCAAAGGAGAAAAGAAAACAATAAATACTGTTTTGATTTAGATTACAACAAACATATGCAAACACTTATGTTAAACTGTTAAATATGTCTTCTCATACTGGCTGCCAGTGTCTCAAGCAGATCATGTTGTATCTGACTGGAAGTGCAACATTGTCTCTCACATTATTTTACTGAAAATAAAAGAGTAGTACAGACTGTAAACATCAGTCAAGTAGTATCTACTGTATCTAAACACATGGCAGCAAGTATTCTCTGGAAATCCTGTGTTGCTTTGAAATTTGCCCAACATTTAATCCAGGCACATGCATATTTGACACATTTGTTTCACAGAATTAGACAAATTGCATGCAGTGGATGGAGAACATGCGGTATGAAATGACATTATAAGGCCCTCTGATATTCCTCAGTGCACACTTTGTATTTTCTTCTCTCTTTAGCTTTTAGCTTGGAGGCCGGCATGTCCATGAGTTAGCCTCAATCATGATTATCTTGTTTTACCAAACTTTTGATTGTGTGCAATACTGCTTTTACTGAGGGTATGAGATGACAAAAAGAAACATGACATCTGAAAGTGGATATGTTTTCAATTGGAACAGAGTCTGACAGCTTTTATTATTTAGCATAACAATTATGTTTTTTGTCCATCATGGCTTAATCTAAATCAGACGTCTGTAATGAAACAAATGTGGTAGGTAGCTTTTTGTCTATCCATAGACCTCATTGAGGAGACCTACATAATTGTATTTTGTGTGTGGGTGTGTGCAGACTGGTGGTGGGAGCATTGTGTCAGTAAAGATCGGTGCAAACACTTATGCACAAAAAAGGTCATCTGAGTCGAGGAGTAACACATCGCCCTAAAACCGCCTTCACACTCCTCACTCTTGTGAGTATTTATTTATTGCTAATTTCTCTGAAAGAAATTAATGTAACAATGTTGCTTTGAATGCACACTGTATCACTAATCTGTCACCGTGAAGTCCCACTGTATGCAGGTCGCAGCTGCTGCATTGAGGTGGTAGACAGGCAGAATCTTGCCCCGGAGCTATGTATCTTTCTGTGAATTGAGAGACTTCCCCAGAAGAGCTAGACATAAAACATGAATGACAGCTGCTGATGGCTACTGGGTTCTGCTGTTACACCACAAGTTTATCTGACAGCAGTATGAATCAACAAGAATCTACAGGCTGGTCATTATACCCTAATAACGCACTCAAGGGCAGTGTAGCAAACAGTTGTTGATTGTGACAAAGGGGCTCATTTACTGTATTTCACTATTGTTGTGGACAGGATGTGTGTTAGTTTTAGATTAGAGTGATTTAAGTGTTTTCAACTGTCAATGCTGTAGTGTCTGGCTCAGGGCAGAGGCACAGGCTAATGAGATTGACCAGCAAGAAGCATGGCTTGTTTCGACTTTGTGTTTGTGGGGATTGTTTGTGTTCACTGGGTCATGTTATGTAGTCTTTCAGCCCTGCTGAATCTCCGCTCGGCTACTTTACTCCAACAAGACAGCTTGATGTATATTTATAAGATGTATGAAAAAAGGGCATTGCCATTTTCAGTAATTGGCCCCTCATTTTCTTCTCCTATTAGGCACTTTCTCACAATCATTCAGACTTTTACTCCACATTTCTAAACACATCATTTTACAAGCTATTATTATGACAGAGTGAGCATATAGAGTCTCTATGTTTTGTGTCTACAAATGTCACAATTCTGCAGTGGCAGACCCGTTTTCCTTGGTTGAGTCGAGGTTTACTGATTTAGGGTCACGGTTGTTTCCTGTTTGAAGTGCACAGATTTGTATGTTTGGTAGTAGTATTGTGTAAGCCAATACTTTGTCTAGTCCACTACTGTGTCTTTTGATTCATTTATTCTGTAAAGCATTGTGAAGCTCTGAAGACGTTTAAGGAGGTTAGATGACTAATACAGGAATTTAAAGTTCTGTTCTGCGCCAACTTTAATCTTCCCAGCAATTGCATAAGTCTAGGCTTCCTTATTGATCTAAAACTTAAGAAGAGTTTTGGAAAATATTTTCTTAACTGGACTTTAAGCCCTTTAAGTATAATTGTGTTTTAATATTTCATTAATTTTCTAACTAAATTTGACATAATTGTAATGTAATTGTAATTAGCATAATTTCTCTAGTGTTTGTACTAAAGTGTGATTGTTTTCCTACTTTTTATATTTCACCAAATGCTTATGTGTGCAGCATCTCCTGTTGTATAGCTGAAACTAATACAGCCCTGCAATAATCAGGGTAAAGAAATGTGTATTGTTAAGAAGATCTAGTCAGCAGTTAGTTAAGCTGTTCTTTCACTGTCATAACACATTGACCAAAATGTTATGCTGCCATTGCCCTCTCTTAATACATACATACTATTGATAGCTCAGTGTAGTTCTGTACGTTCCTCCATTCTGTTTACCCACACACAACTTTGGAATTGTACTTGAAAAGCCATATCTTACATCAAACCAGTAGTTTATAACAATATGGTGATTAATATTGCATGCTGTAGGAATACCTCACCTCCTTTTCTTTGATTTTATTGGATTCTTTGAATGTGGTTAAACATTTATGGCATCTTTGGCATATAAAAGTGAGACCAAATGAACAATTAAAATAAGTATATGTGTATATATATATATATATATATATATATATATATATATAGATATAGATATAGATAGATAGATAGATAGACAGACAGATATGATCAGATAGATAGATAGATATGATCAGTATTAGTAAAGAGCTTTGGTCTAGGCTAACCTGCGTTTCTTCTTCAGGCTAACTTTACATTGTGCTAGCTAATATAAAAGCCACCGTACCAAAGCAAAGTCCCACAGCTGCAGAGTAAGTGTTAGATTTAGAAATATTATTCATATCAATAATTTGGAAAAAGCACAATATAACTTAATGCTAGAGGGTTACATTTAATTGGTCTTTTGCAGAGTGACATTACAACAAGCTGTCAAACACATGAATTTTGACTCTAGATGTGTGTTAGCAGTTGCTTTATATATTCAGCTTTTTGGTCTGGTGCTACTGGAGCAGAAAGGGGATCAGTGATGTGAATTTTGCATCACACCCTTTGTAGCTCAAAGATTGTTAGCCATTTAGTCAGGGCAGACAAGTCGTCTTTATGACAGCTAATGCAAAATAATCCCATTTAGCCAAACCTCTGTCATTTTGTAAATTCACAGTGGTTTAGAGAATTGTTGACACAATAGTTATTAAGAAAAATCATTACCTGATTAAGTATCTGTCTTTATTTGACCTTTCTCAACGTGTACAGTTGGACTTGTCATACACAAGCCCAGGTGTAAGAGGTAACAATGGTTGCTCGTATGTTCCAGAAAGCTATAAGACAGTATGCCCAATATCAGGGGATGAGATCATGAGCATGGGAGGGTGACAAGGTTCCATAATAATCCTGCCAATGTCCAAATTTCAGAAAATTAAGCGAAAGTAAGTAAATCATTTAGATTTGTCAAAGTCTTTTCTGCACTGCAAAAAAGCACTGAAATTTGACTATATTTAGTTTTGTTTCCCTTTCATTCTAAATTTAATATATTTCTCCAATGTTCATATTGGGCTAAAGGAATTCCAAGATTAGGATTTGTGTGAGATTTGTGGAGATTTTCTGGATTATACTCCTAAAAGACTTACAAAACTGAGACAGTGAAAACAAAGTTGTGTTTTGATAGACTACAGTATAAGCCAAAAACCTTGGATTTTAGTGTACATGCTCTTATCACAACAAAAGATCCACATCTGATGACAAATCATCCCTTTGATGAGGTACAGCGCGGTTTGCTTGTGAAAGCTCAGACATTAGTTGTTATTACTTCCTAATTCTGCACTTGCTTCACCACAGAACCAACATACTACATACTATTATGAGTGGTTTAACATGAGTTTAGTTCTACACAAATGGTTTAACCACTCTGCTGTGACAGATATTTTCCACAGTTTTGAATGTCTGTTTAACATGCCCTTTGATTTCACACACACCAAAGCAATGCTTTGATTAGAAATTCCCATGCTGTAATACAGAATTATGTCTGGGCTCATGGAAAATAATGGGCTTACTCTAAGTTCAGCTGGATAAGAACTATGATAAAAAGTCTGCAATGCCATGCAATTTAAGGCTAGTAATGTTATATCAATGCTACAAATAACTGCCAACTGCTTCGGTGAGATTATTTAAAGTATTTGTTAGATGTTGAGACTGAGGAAGTAAGGTCATGTCAGCAGAAGTGGTAAAAAGTGGGCAGTTAGTTTGTTTTCTTAGTTAAAATCTGTTAAAATAAATGGCAAAATATGCATTGTGCATTTAAAACTTGTTTTATATCCTTACTGTGTTGACATTTTGTATTAATAATCAATCCTTACCATTTTTGTATCTATGTCAGGTTAGTAAAATATAGTTTTGTCGTATTTTTAAAGTAATCTTCTATGTGCAATAATTGTAGGGAGAAGATATTATCAAGAATCTGGTGGATATCATCTGCTTGTCTCGCTGCATGCGCGCCAGTTCTCCCCCCCCCCCCAACTTTTAGAAACTTGACAAACAAGTCACCCATTTTCCTATGTTTACAGAAAGCATTGGTGTTTTATATATAACGTCTCGTTTCTAAAGTCATTGGTATCCAGTACTGCTGCAACACTGCAGCTTGTAAACAGCTGGCTGAAATCCGCCATTAGACAGAAGAGCAGGATTTGGTCGGCTGCTTCTGGTGTGAATGTAGATTAGTTTTACAGTTCGTACATAATGTCACAACCAATAATCTCCGGTAATCTCTGGTTTAAATTCATCAAACGGAATGAAAGCTGCTTTTTTTTTGGGGGGGGGGCTTTTTCCCTTTATTATCAAGTGACAGTGGATAGACTTGAAGGGGGTGAGAGATGGGGGATGACACGCAGCAAAGGGCAGCAGGTCAGATTTGAACCTGTGCCGCTGCAGGACTCAGCCAACATGGGGCGAACGCTCTTACTGGGTGAGCTAGAGGTTGCCCCCTGCTAAATAACTTAAAGTGTATGATAGTTCTACATTATTACTGCCAGTTGCAGAACTGAAATAACTCTTGAACAGTGATGAAAAAAATCCTAATCCTTTATATAGGATATATATAGTTATTTCAACTGTGTCCCTTTTGTATCACTTTAGGCTATTGTTACTGACTAGCAGCAAGCAGCTATCTTTTCAGTTAACAACCAACTTCTAATCTGAGATGACAAAGAAGAAGTACATTTCAGTACATTTCCTACTAAACAGAACAGCAGTATTTTGGCTTGAGTCTTGGTGATCACAGTTTATACCCTGTCTCTGCTTTTCCAACAATTAGGACTCTGAATTTTTCAACCCACTGAAGAATGTCACTTCACCACAATGAGGCAGTATATGATCAGGAAGCAGGAGAAACGGCAAAAAGTTTAAAGGTATGAGTCCGTTGGGAATGTCACAGCAGTTGTTAGACTCCCTGCCCCTGCGGCTGGAGCTGTGTCAAAAACACTCAAAAGCCCACAGTCACGGCACAGCCTGTGAGATATGCACAAGACAACAACTGTGAAAGTCACTGCCATTTGGGTTTTACTTTGTTCACAATAGGAAGCCATCTTTCTAGTGTTACTCCTATGCTGTTAATACTGCAGCCAGTGCATTATTTTGCCTAAACTAACTGTAATGGTATCCCTCGGGGAGAAGCCATGATGTACAGTGTTGGGCCTAGGTCAAAAAGATGCCCAGTAATAACACTGAGCTGTTGTGTAGATAAAAACATCCACAGTTGCCCCCAGGGCTGAATAAAAAACAAAGAATCAGTACCATTTAATGCAGCAGTATTAGATATGATTGATACCTTACAAACATGGTGTCCTGAATACAATTGTCTTTCTTTTGTAATCCCAATTAACATGCCAACATTAGTTAAAATTATCCCTGAGACAAATCACAAAAAACATAAATATGGAACACAAACCTGCTTTATAATATGGCCTATTCATTTTCCCACCTGATACAGTACCACTGTTTATATTGGCCTGCTCTTTAGACTTGTATCCTACTGCGTTATGAAGGCAGTTTAAGTTTGCCCTGCCTTTTGAATCATTCAGTAATTTGCAGCTATCTTGGGCTGCAATACTCTTCCTTCACAGGCTGTAGCCAGTGCATGTAATTAAATATTTAAAGCGGGGGGGTTCTAAGCACAGCATGAAAGGTTGTTGACAAAATTAACCCTTTAAAGTCACAAACAGTATCAGAATTAAACAGAAAATCAGGAGCCAAAGTTTAAAAAAGCACATCAGTAATAGACAGTTTGACATCTGAAAAAAAGGTCTTTTTGTCTTGTACTATAATTTAGCATCACCATATTTGTCATTTTGAGACCAGAAAACCACAACAGAACAGAAAACAAATCAATCATTCACCACCATTAATAAAAGATCATTGTCCGTCTGTTTTGGCCTAGAGTCTGGAATGTGTTGTATTCAGAAAATAAAGTAGTTTTATGCCCTAAATCTGTACGTGGCCAACAGATTGACTAATACTTGGGTGAACAAAAGCGGCCAATAATTTCTTTCAGGGCTATTAAACCTTCTTTCATATGTATTTTGCCTTGTTTACATCTATCTACAGTTCTATTATTAACCCTGTTTTGTCCGGTAATCCAGCAATGAATCAATGCATTTAAATGGCATAACTCTGAAAAACCCAAGTAAGCTCATTTTTCAATGATCTGAAATCTAATTAAGATGCTTTGCTCCCTCAAATAATAAACTGGTTATTGTGACATATAAAATGTTTTTCTACCCACTTGTTATCTCTGCAATTTCATACTGACACAGGGTTAGATTCACAGTTGATGGATACTTTTTATGAAGAGTATAATTGCCCGTTACACCAGAGTTGTTGTCAGGAGTGTCAAGATCACTGTTGAGCTTATCGTTGTTTTGGCATGTTGTAAGTAACCTACTTTTGCTCCATCCAGGAAGGCAGGGTGAAGCTGGCGGACACAAATTTTCATGTTCTTTCTCTTGTAGATCTTTCTAGCTGTGGGCGTAACTCCATAGAAAACTCATTCCATAATATTGCATGAACTGGTTTTTTAGATGTCAACAGTGGTCCTCAATCGCAGGGATCAAAGTTTTGTGTAAAAAGCTTGTGTCTTCAATGTCAACCTCAGCTTTTGTCACAAAACATTAAAGAATATGTGCATTGTCTTGTTGCCAATGCCAATCGAGGCCTCAAGTTCAAACTTCAACAATGTTGCAATTTGTGTATGCTACGTATCTAAATTTTTGATGTGTGTATATTTTTGTGTTTGGTCATAGGTGCTTTGGTGAGTCTGTTTTAAAAGTGTATGTAAGTCCATGCTGTTTAGAATATGCAGCTTGTAAAACTGATTTATTACAGCAGTTTGTGCGTGAAACCTGCTCGTCAGTTATTCATTTGTAGCCCTGGGTGCTTCTTCATTACAGCGTCTTCTCACCAGGGTGTCAGGTAGATTCACAGGAAGCAGCATGACAGTGAAGGACAGTGCAGAAGATAACATTTCACTGCAGACTCATTCATTTACCACAGGCCCCCAGTCCACTGCTTCACTATACCGTGCACCAGTTTCTGTGTCCTATCCTGGTTTTATCTGTAGATTTGAATACCCCTTTGGCAGTGTTTTTTAGGTCATGTTATGATAATGAAGTTTGTAGTTTCAATTCAGAAAACTGAGCATTTACTGGGACTGGCATGCTACTTATATTCAGTTACAAAACTATTTGAACCCACATATTCTACCTTTTTTTTTAAACATAGGCTACATGAACTAAAACAAGTCTCTTCCATTTCCTGCATCACTTTCAGCTTCAGAGAGTTTCATAAGGTAGGCTATGCACGCAATTGAAGTGTTTGGGTGTGTTATTCTTTGGGTAATTGTCTGAATTTCTATAAAGTGCATTCGCTATAATTCTGTGTCTGCAAGCATATGCATGTTTTCCTGCGTCAGTTGTAAGATGTAAGTTTGTCTGTATTTGCACAGTGATTCAAGCTTGATTAGTGCCATGCAGTCCTGAAAAATATAATACATTTAAGTGAGCGTTTGTCCAAAAGTGTAATATAACTGTCAGTTATAAATGCCCAAAAGAAAGCAGACAGTGTCCATGACAGGAACTTCAACAAAACGATAGGGAACAAAAGGATCATGGGAAGGGCAACTGTGTTTGTGTGCAGCGTGCCGAAGTGTTGAAAAGAGGGGCTGCCGGCACTCCCGCTGGGCGCCTCCCGGTGTATTTAAGGGACGTGTCCGGCCATGTTCACCCCACACACACAGCACGTATACCGAGAGAAGGTTTGTTTCCTCAGGTATGTTGTAGGTGTGGATTGATGTGTGTCTTAACATGAAAAGACTTTAAACAGAATGGAATGGCTTGTTAGCAGTGTTTGGAAGTAGACCAATACAATATCATGTTTCCCTCAACAACGAAGGGATCTCCTACTTTTAGCCAGAGGTTTATATCAGCAGAGTTTAAAGAAAACACGCATTCATAGCGCAGCGGATATGAATTGCCTAATTCTGTGATCCATGATTGAGCTATGCCATCCTGAACGTAACACAGAGGAGGAGCTGATACAAGATTATGACTCTGCTGACTCACAGAATAGCTTGTAAACAATTTGACACACACATACCTGAATATATACAGTATGTATGTGGATATTTAGACACATTTCAATTCACCATCGTCCCACTATTAGAAGACCAGATACTTGACACCCACATCCTCAGCGACTCGTGCGTGCTTACTGTGTTTCTAAACACTGTGACGCCATCAAGTTGTACATCCTGGAGCTTTTCCAGAGTGAATGATTTGGGAAAGATAGCGAAAAATCCCCACAGTGGTTTCATCCATTTTTCATCGACATACTTTAACTTCACAAATAACACATCTGAATGGTTTAATTCACACGCAAAGTACAAGGGACACAAGATTGTTGCTAATTTTTACAATATTTGGTTCTGATAATTAAAGCATGCGTGTCTGACTGAGATTACTCTGGCATGTACTGTATGTTTGCGGGGGCGTGTGTTTTGGTAGTAGGCTGTTTCTCTATCCTTTACCCTTGCTTTCTTCTGACCTTCCACCAGTGCCTCTGCTCATTATTGTGTTGCTTTAATCTGGAGGGGACAGGACTGGGTGCAGAAGTGTATTTATCTTCCTGCACAAATAGGACCTCTTTCCGTCTGGTCCCTGCTCAGCTTGTTGTTGAAAGATTGTGAGCAGCGTAGAGCAAGCTTCAGTATGTGCGTGTGTTTGTGTGTGTGTGGGTGCGAGCGTGTGCACGGGTGAACTGAGATGTGTCCCAGCTGGCCCACAGACCAGCACACTAACCATCACCTCACTGCAGCAAATGCAGACAAAAGAGTAATATATCTCCCCTGTGATATTGATACCCCTTAACTCCGGGTAGGGTTTTACCCTAAATGAGAAAGCGACATTCCTCACAGAGATCTGTTGTACGTGTAAAAGCCACTAAGATCAGTGTTACAGAATGTCCCTGTAGTGTGAGTCCTGTAGCACTGTTTCTGCTTTTCCTCCATCAGATCTGGTAGGATGTGTACTTTTGCTATGCATTGTCTAGGCATGTTTCTTTTCATTCTCTTGTTGTCTCCATGACATTAGGCTTGCAAACCGGCAGTTATCATACAGCAAATGGCTATAGGCCAGGGAAACAGTACTGGCAAACCAGCATTACAAAACAACACGAAATGTACCATCAAAAATAATACAAAGGATGGCTTCTCTGTTTGTCCTGTCAAAACTCTGTAAAGCCATTCTGGTAACAGTTTGACCTCAGTTTTTGCGGTCAGCGAGTTGACACTAACCTGTTCTACCCTGTCCACAAACATGGTTTAGTATTATAGCATTACTGCATGGCTTTTTGAGCAATAATTAATACTCTTTTGGCTAAAACTCAACTATTAGATTTTAGGCTAAAGCCTTCATACTGCTCCTCCATCACTAAGCTGCTCATACTGGTGGTGGCTTGCCTATTTAGAACAATTACAGCTTTAGCTAGCTTTGACCTCCTTCTTAGTACCGGGGTTGTCAGTCACTGGTGCGCTTGCTGCTGAATTTAACTTCTTCTAGAGGAGTGGAGAGGGTTTTCTGGGCCTGTGCAGTCATCCTGTCGCTCTAAGATGACCCAACCACAGACCTGGCTTCCTGTCAGCCATGTCTGGCTTGCCAAAGCACAGTGTGAGGCCATCCTGGCACAGAAAACTGGGGCTACTCTCTTGCCCACTTATCAAGCTCACTCAGTTTGAGACCGCCTTGATCTGGGCTTATGCCGCCAAAGCGTGATCTAAGATTACACATGCGTAGTGGCCTGTTTTCCAGGACAAGTCTTCATTGGTGAAAAACAAAGAGATAAGACAGGCTGTTGATAAGCTCAGCCATGAGAGGCAAAAGCAGAAATGCAAATGATTTGACCAAGAAGCTGGTTTTACTCTGTGTGAAACTCCTCAGTGTCCTCATTGTGACATTGTTTGTGCTGCTCTAAAAGCACATTCTGGAGATAAAGGACAAGTGCAGAGCACCAAAGGAATTTGATTTGATGCGAAGAATGCGAAGCAGAGAGCGGATGCACGCATGTTTTTGAAGGGGGACGGTTGCTGATAAGAGCACAACCATCCCTTGTTTTCCCTTGTGTAAATTTACACTTCTGCAATTTAAAGTTGATTTTAAACATGCATGAAAAGTTGATTGACATATTAGTTTACAGTGAAGGGACATTTATTTCAAGCCACTATTTAAATGTTTATACTATTTGCAGTCATGGTTTTGCTCAAAAAGACTTGTGAAGGTTGGGGAATCATTTGTAATCTTTCCTGGGATTAGGATTGTGAATAATACAGCTTCATCCTGTCCAGGTGTGCATTTACAGACAATACAAATGAAACCATTTATGGCTATACTGTACATTAACAATTTTTCTGTAAGACTCATTAGTTTCTTGGATTGTTATTCACATATTGTTTTCACAATGATGACATGTAAGGTATAAAAAGTTGGTTTTCGAGTGAAAAATGGATGCGCCATGGAAAGAAAAACACAAGCCTGGTGTTATGCTGTGATTCAGATGTGATGACTTAAATCTGTTTCGTAAATGAAATATAGGGCACCGGTTTGTATTAAGTACACTATGAGTTGGAAAAAAAGGTCAATTTTGAACACATCAATGACCAATGTGCTTCTTCTATTTACATGTGGATGCACCTGTGTGTTTGTATGCGTATGTCTATGTGCGTGTTTGAGGGGGTATGTTTGTATTTGAGTGTGACAGTGTATACTTTGTCGGCCTGAGGACACTTAGATTAAGTGTATGCTGTTCTCTTTGGTGAGAGCACACATATGTGTTTGCATGAAGACCTGGTTCTATGTGGGTGTGTGTTTGATAAACTGTGAGAGCATGTGGGAGACTGTTTGTCTATTCATCTGTGTGAGAGCAGGAAAGACAGAGCAGAATGAGGAGGTGGAAGATATCTGCTTCCAGCCTCTATCTTCAAGTCAATCTGCTCACAGTCACACAAACCTCTTTATCTCTCCCTTAGACAGAATGGAGAGAGACAGGTAGAGAGAGAAAGACAGACTGAGAGGAAAGAAAAAAAAACATTTAAAAAGAGGAAAAATACAGAGTAAAAGAGAGATTCAATCAGGCAGTCTTAAGAAGATAGAGCGGATTTTTGTTTAAGAGGATCATCAGAGTCATGCTCAGACAGCATCTGTCATTAAAAATATTTGTGGTATTTCAGTATCACAGCAATAGGCTATTATTGTCCAATTGAGAAGCTCTTTGTTGTCAGGATGTAGCACGTCATCTTTGATACAAATTTTTTATCAAGCGGAAGATTTGCGACTTTAGCCACGGTGGAAGTTGAGTGGCAATTGACATCCTTTACAACTTCTACTGTCTTTTCTCACACACACACTTCATCACATAAACATGACTGATGCCAAAAAGAGGTGTCAATATCAGTCATGAAACTGAAAAGCACCCAATTGTGTCTCACTGCCTGCAGAACAAGCAGAAAGAGCAAGAAAAGAGAGAAAGAATCAAATAAATCAACCTGAGCTTAATTGCAGGTCTGACACCAATGTATGGCTGTCATTTGCAGTGCAGCTCTGGCAGCTGTCCACATAAGGAAGTTTTAAATTTTGGAAGCACAGAGATCACATCTGGCAACAGGAACAAGTGTGTGTGTCTGTGTGTCTGTCTGTGTCTGTGAGTGTGTGTGCGCACGCGCGCGGTGAGACGAAACTGCCGTGGTGCTGGCCTGATATTGTAGTATTATGCCCCATTGGCTGATGAGTTGCTATGCTCATCTCTTGTTCCTCTCAGCCCCAATCAAACCTGTCATAATATGAGTCAGCATGGCCATAAATGGAAAAGATGCCTCTTACCATTTAGATCAATCAGTTATGTGACACATCAGTCAGATTTTACCCGTTGCGGAGCCACATCTGTAGCTGAGAGAGGCACTGGTAGTGTGGTGTGCTCATGGAAGCTGGATAATGGAGGACAGATGGACAGATGGAGGCTGGAATAGAGCTGGAGAACTGAACAAACTGAGCGGCTAAAGAGCTGAAATCTCATTTTCTCAGTGGCCTTGAGAGTGGAGCATGCTCAGTGCTGATGCTTGTCATCTCTCCCTCTCAGAGATGCTACTGCAGTGCTTCCCAGCAGGCTTGGCACAGGCTTACTCATGGACATCTCTCTTATGGAGCAATACAGTGGCCAGGCTACAGCTGCTCAATGGATACCCCTCTCTGTGTTTCTTTGTTTCGCTCTGTTTCTCAGTTTTGCTCTGTCTCTCTTCATCGCTCTCCCATGTTTCCTTTCTTTTTATTTCTGCCTCTCACTCTTCCTCCCATTGTATTTCTTACACATTTGTTCCTACTTTCTCGCTTGCATCCTTTCTTGTTTCTCTCTCTGTCTCCCATCCTCACTCCGCCCTTACACATCTCTCTCGCATACTCTAGTTGCTACCCTTAAGACTGTGGTTACCATGGTGACAGCTATGTGCTGCGGAAACGTCAAAGACCTGTATCCACCCAGGATCACTTCCTTGTTTAACACTTAAATTCGTTCTAGCTGTTCCTCTCTGATTTCTAAATACCAAACAGGCATGCTTGGTTTGAATTCATCCATCCATTTGCTATGTTGTAAATGAGGCAGTGAATGGGATATCTGGTCTCTTTCTGTGATCCTGATCTCAGCTGTTGCTGAGCAGAGTCATTAGTAACACTCAGATTTGAAATCTCAGTTGACCTTGGCACAGCCGACCTTGAGAAAATAGCCCCTACCTCGGGCCTCCAGATGTCACTGACATTGATTTGTGTGGTGTCTGTCTTTAAGGGGGCTTCACCAGCCCGTATATAGGGCCCATCATACAGAAAACCACTTGCACAGACACTCACAGCACATACATATTAACACACAGAAAGCAGCAAGACTGGCGGCATCAACCAGATTATATTATATTGTAGTTTTTCGCAATCTTCTTGGTCTGTACTTACAAGATACTGTATACTGTATACTGTATACGGCTACCTGCCCTGTTGCTCCAACAGCACACAGTGCATGTTCAGCTGAGGATGCAGATGCCTTGTTAAAAGGTGAATATCAGCAGGTGGGGCTGTTTTCTGTCATCTGATGAAGAGAATATATTTTCACTCCCAAATCTTTTTTTTTTCTGACTTTTTACCTTCTGTCCTCCCATGTTTTCCTCCTCCCCCCTCCCCCCGCCCTTGCCTCACCTCGGAATGTCAAGACTACAGACATGTGTTAAAGCAGGCACTATACCCTACTTTAAGCCCCCCGCACCCATAAACACTTTGTTGGCTAAAAAGCAGACAGATGTAAACAACAAAACCTAATGGCTGTTTATAGCTATTATGTCTAAAAAGATAAACTCTGGTGCCTGTGAAAGGGCAGGAGTGCTGTAGAGCAGTATCAATGTGATGATGTGCAGGTATGCTGTTGTTAGGAGGGAGCTGCTCAGCTCCATCATACTGGAAAGCTGTCTCCCCTTTTTGGGGGGCAGCGAGGAGGGATTTGGAGGCAGGCAGAGATGGGGCCTGTGGAGCATTTATGAGCCGGGCATACAAAGGATCCATGTCCAACTTTTAGGGGTTGGCTCCATTTCTTTATTTTTTTATTTGCTCTTCAAGTGATGCTCCTCCCACACTGGCCCACTGTGCCCCTCCACCTCCAGACCCCGATCCAAGGACGGCCCACGGCTGTTGAAAAACAGCAGATGCTTTTGAGTAGACTTGAAAAAAAGAGAGAGATTTAGATGCACGTCCATGACCATATTTGTGTCTGGGTGTAAAAAAAAAAAAGCAGTTCATTTCAGACTAGCTGTACTCTACAAGCTCGTATACAAAAGCTCAAGCTTTTTCAGAGCTCTTCAAACAATCTTGTGAACAAAAAAATCTAACCTAATTTTCATACAGTGTGTAGTCTACTAGGACTCCAGTTTCTTCCCCCTTGGTGTATGTGCATATACTTTTTGCATATCCATGTTTTATGTAACTCTGCCAAGTGGGACACAGTTGTGAGAAGTAGTGATTGGAAAACGACATTTTGCATCCCTACAGCTACATGAACATTTTAGAATTTGTTCACATATTAATGTCCGAGGGTGTCCTAACCCCGAGGGTAACTTGCTCCCAATGCTTCCACAGCTATGTGCAGTACACCCATAACTCATGTCAGCTAATGATACATTTCACTAACTTGCATCTTGTGTGGCTCGACTGGAAGACTATCGCGGGATCTTGAAGGAGCAAGTTGAGAAATGTTGTGGGAGGCACACAGAGAGTCTAAATCTACATCCCATCATCCTGAAACTGGCGTTTCTTTTGTCCTGACGTCACAGATACTCACATTTCTGACACATACATAAACTGCACGCCCACCCACAGACACACGGGCCTGGGAACGAGTCTCATCTTGCTGAATAGTAGAGGAGGAAGTGAGTGTTGAGGTTGGAGGGGGATAGGGCGGCAGTGGCAGCTCTCATAGCCACTGCCAGTCCTCCGTTACCTCTGCTGACAGATTAGATCATCAAGAACAACCACTGGGACAAGAGGAGAGAGGAAAGAGCAATTTGTTTCTGAAGTAGGAAAAGCAGTATATTGAACCTGAGTGGTGAGTCACATCTTGGCCTTGGTTTGACCCCTCCAGTTTTCTTGCCCACAGATGAGGCTTATGCTATTAAGTGCGCTGACCTGTTAAGACATGACCCTTCTGCTGCCCCTTTTCCAATTCCTGCTGCTCCTCGGAGGGCTGGACTGAGACAAATCCCGGGAGGGCCCCACATATGACTCATTTATAGATTTTTTTTTTTTAACACACGAGTTTCGTTGAGGGTCACTCTGATGTTGTTTCGACGTGTTTATATTGTCTTGACACACAGGACAGCAGAATTCAGTCAGCATGAAATTAGAAAACTTCAGTATAGCGGCTTAAAATAATCCTGCGATCATCATGTAGTCACAGTTTGGGCTACGCCAAATGAAGATAAACAGATTAGCCGCAGCGTTGTTTTTGAAGTTATGTTTGCATTAGATATTGTTTCACACAAACCTGAGTAAAATATCCTCATGTTGTATTATTTGTTGTATTGTGAGTCAATTGTCAATTTTAGAAAATTCTATACTAATTTCTCGAGCAACACATGTGCCGCTTCTTAGTCATGCCCTACCTTTTATATGTGTCTCCCCTTGCCCTGTTTTCCTCTATACTTTCAAACTGTCTATTAAATACATAGAAAATCAACGCAAAGGTGAGATGCCCACTCACCTTTCAGGAAGAAAAAAAAAAAAAAAATGGATCGGACTTATTTGCAGAAGGCCATGGTCTGGTATCTTATGCATTACGCTGAGTTTTTAAAAGGTAAAAGCTTGTTTTAACGGTCCTAAATCCTTACTGCTGCGTGGACATTGATAACACCTGGCTAACAGCGACAGTGAAAGAGCGAGATACAACCACAGACATGCTGGAACTTGCCTGAAGTACCAAGAGGGGAATTGACAGACAGGAGAGGTGAGGGAGGGGAGCAGCTAGGAAAGCCAGAGATGATTTTGTGTAATTTTGCAAGAAAGCAGTCTGTCGCAGATTGTGATCTGACATTCAGCACTTCTGACACCGCTCTCTTGCACTTATCCGTAGAATCTGCGCTCAGCAAATCTGAACCAGATGTGAAGTGTTTTGGGACCCAGACATCAACCTGGCAAGGGCAGGTCTCCGCCTGAATTATTTGGAAGGGGGTCAGTAGTGCAGAGGGGACAACCTAAGTGGTCTCGCTGCACTTTAGAAAGGAGAAGATGCTCCCGAGGTAGGAACTAGAAACAACGTTGGCTACAAGCAGGGCCACTTGACCAGTGCCTCTCTACCTTTCTTTCCCTATTTTTTCTCCCTGTTCCCTCCCTTTCCCTCCTCTCCCTCCCTCTCTCTCTCTCTCTCTCTCTCTCTCTCCCTCTCTATCCCTCTGCCCTGCTGTGAGTAGGTGGTTCCTTGCTGTTCATGATTGGTGTGAGTCTAAATAGGAGGAGAGACGCTCTAACAGGCTCAGTCTGGTGGTGCCCACTTGCCACACGTTCCCAAAAGGACTATCTGTTTTTTTCCCCTGTGTCTTCTCCTGAGAGGATTAACTTTCTTGTGACAGCATGACGGAGCCCAAGAGGAAAGGAAAAAAGAAGGGGGTTAAGAAAGGACAAAGGGAGAAAGAGGGTGATTCCCCTACAGGTAAAAAGAAATTCAAGGCGGTTTCTGTATAACTTTTTGTATATATATATTTATGTGTGTGTGAGGTAGTGAGACTGAGAGAAAAAAGAGCAAGATTAAGTTTGTGTTACTGTATCACGGAAGTGTGAGACAAAGTATGTACCCTCTTGGCTTGTCAAAGCTTGCCGCTAGGTTGTCACATGGATTGGTCTGCTAATGTGGACAGCGTGTAGAGGCACATCTGGTTTTGGCAGTACTTTGGATTGGTGGGGAAGTTAAATGATATGACTTGTGTACAAATCAACTAAAACTGAATTTTAGCTAAACCAGCTCTGGACCTCACAGAGCCAAAGGACAGTTGTATTACGAGCTCTCTCAAAACAAATGACTAACTTTAACTGTGCTTTGGTTAATTCATTGCATGAGTTTTACAAATGCTCTGCTACATATCAGAGGTTTGAAAGAAAACAAGTCAGCTTTTTTAACCGTTTTATCATAAGTGATGTTTGTACAGCAGAAAACATTTCATTGCACACTTTATGACCGGGTTAAAGATCCAACTGTTGATACAGTTGCTTTCATCTGACTTATGAGTATATGGTGAGTCATCCAACATTAAAATCTGTCTCTACATTAGCTGGAAGCTACTTTGACTTTGGAGTAGTATGGGAGCTGCGTGTCTTTCAGATTCACAAACGTAGCAATGTGCTTGCTCAGTGGTGGATCCCACAAGCTGCAGCATGTCACTGTAGTTTGACCTCAGGTCAGGGGGAAGCCCAACCCCCATTTCAGTGACACTTTAAGGACAATAACAGGATTATCACTGTAACTATGACTCCTCATTCTTGGTTTGGTCAGATAATGTATCTTTAACAGCATCTCTTGATGTTGGTAGCCATTTTGTACCTACTGATGTCACTCCTCAAGAGTGGGTTTATCTTTTTCAAGATCTTTTATGTAGACAATTTTTTTGTAGGCCTTCTAGATATTTAAATTTTGCCCCTTTCATCTTAAAGGTGCTACTGTATTTGTTTTTGACATCCATGTTTAATTTTGTTTTATTACCCATACAAGGTTGAATATATAATTACCAGTCCTGGTTCCAAGTTTGATTGTGATCAATAAACATGTTAGATAAACAGCTCCCAGAAGTACACGGCACACAGAGTGCTTGCAGAATATTTTTTTGGTGCTTTGTTATTCAATGAGCACAGCTACCGTGCACAGAGAGTGCGATTTTCTTTACTTTTCACAAAATGACACAAACGAAAATAATCTGTTGTTGTTGAATGTCATTAACATGCATTTAACATTATAACAGCTGATTTGTCATGTCTAGTGCTGGGTATCGTTAAAAAAAATGTCGATACCGGTAACAATAATTTTTTCGATACCAATCTTACAAAACAAAAAGAAATTTCAACAATACACATTACGGCACAAATCTTTTATTTATTTTTCAGCTCCTACTAAGTGAGCCCCGTCTCTGTGCGTAACGTAGAGCTTTTCCTGCGAGTCTCTACGATGTGTAACATAAGACAGCCAATCACAGACATTATTAAATATCGGTAGAAGTATGCTGCGTGCTTATTGGCTCACTGACTCTGATGAGATTTACTCCTTCTTAGGTATTGAACTTTGGTTTTGATTGACAAGGTTTTTTTAGATACTCAGGGCCAGATGTACATACATTTGCGAATGTAGCGTTATCAGCGCCATGGCCAACCCGCAGAAAGCGCACGCTGTGATACACTCACGTCGTATTTACCAAACCTGCAGCTCATCGGGTAATCGGCGTCTTTCTCCGCCCATTATACCGTAAATTGCACACATCTTTCTATCATGGATCAGCCACCAAGTCAGTCAAAACAGCGAAAACAAAGATTTAGCGGTAACAAAGTTGATCTGCTTGTTCATGAGGTAACAGCTTGATGCGTGTTATTTCGGCATTAGTGGTGGGGAAATGTATGTATTGACTAGTGCGCTGTAGCAAAACGTTAAGTATTTGTGCTATGATATGGCTGAGTGCAGACTGCGATATTCCCACTGCTCATGCTATGGCTGTTTGAAATGATCCTGATGCCAATATTTGTAATGTAGTGAGGAGTTTAACAACTGCTGGAATGGAATGTGAACGCTGAGTCGGAGATTCATTGTCATCTGTGATTTCTTCCAGTAGCCTAACTGTAATACTGCGTGGCTGCTTAATCTGTAACGCTTAATGATTTTGTGTTCAAATCTTTTCAGCTCGTCTCCTTGGCCTATCTTCGTCTTGCTCTGATTACTGCTGCCATTACACCAGGACGCATATGTGAGGAAACCCGCTTGCGGCTGGTTTACACCTGCTTTTAAGAGACGGAGAATTTTCACGCTTTCACGGCCGTTTTTTGTACATACCGCGGAATACATAATTAGGCGCACTTTACGCTTCCCCTCCCATCTCTTTATGGGAAACTCCCACTTTCACCTTTACCCTCCCATGAATGCATATGCATGACACAGAAAAGCACAATTTGACATTTTCAGTCCCCGCGACGCCTGAAGTGGGCGCAAAAGCGTTAGTACATCTGGCCCTCAATATTTTAGAGGCAATTCGGTCAGTGCCTAAAAAGTATTGAATTCGGTACCCAGCCCTAGTCATGTAAGTGTTAGATGTAACCAAAACATGATAATCTGATCTTGAATCATAATTTTCCTCTTGAAAATGCAATATATCGTGGATTTATTACAAAACTAGGTAAATAGGTAACCTGTGTGAAACTACGTGCTTACCCATTGTAAAATGGAGCTTTCAAAGTAGGCCAAACGGAAGACACGTTCATGGGTGATGCTTGTTGTGTCTGCTCTAATGTTACTGCATGCACCTCATCAGGTGTGTACTGGGCCTGAGGCTCCAAAAATAGGTCATCCAAAATAAAAAGAGCTAAACCAAATACCACTTTTAAAGATGGATCCTCCACCCACTACTTCAGGCTCTTTAATAAATGTTACCAGCTTTGTAATTATCCATGAATGACAGCACTTTTTTCTAGTTTTATCAATAGGTAATGTTCAAAAGAAGCAGTCATATGCAAATCTGGAAACAAGTCTGTACAACCAAAAGTGCAGCTATGCGTGATCTATGTACAGTAGTACTTCACAAATAATTGAATGAGTAGACATGTATACAGCATCAGAACAGCAGATCTCTGTATACTATACCTTTGCTTAGTTCAAAAGATAATCAAAGATTTTTTTTTTTAGCTAGCTAGCTTCCTTTGCTGGTGTGCTATGTTAAGCATCACAGTTCCACCAAAAATGTAGTGAAATGTGCTCAAACAGACAAATGGAGATAAGAGCTATTCTTGTTGTATGGTAGCTGTGTATTTGGAGAGTGCAAACATTCACCAAAATAGATATAAGAGTTTATTTGGACAATTTTCTCATTTGTCACACAAAAGCGTGACCCTTTGGGCAATTTTCCCGTTTGTCACACAAAAGTGTGACCTGGCAGTTACATTTAAGCATGTAAAGGTCTATAGTGAGTATAGGAAGGCACATTACTTGCTTAAACCAAGTTTTTGTGTTTAAGCAAAAAGTCTTATTGCCAAACAGTTTTCTGGGGATCCACTGTTGGTCTCAGAGCTTCTAGACCTGGTATCAGTATGTTCTTCACAGATTTTTCATTGCAGCTGGTCAGAAGTTGTATCAGAGTAATTTGTTTATTTCTTGTAAGTTGTGGCTTAATAGGTGTTGTCATATGCTTTACATTTTTCAATTTGTTTAAATGCTAGACCTGATATTTATTTCAAATTCTTCAAGATGTTATTACATCTCAACGTTTTGCGTCGATGAAACCTTATGCTGCATTGTGGATAATAGGGTATACAATGTCCTCTGTGTGGAAGAGGTGTATCAAAATATAATTGTATGTAATATAGCCCTGGAGCGCTCTGTTGAGGTTGTTAGACTGTCAGTCAACCGTCACCGACATCACAGGAACAGGACAGTATTGTCTTGTGTATCATATGTTCCCAGAGAACTTACATTTTCCACATTTATTTTAGGAGATTTACCTCACAGCAGGTACTTCTCAGCTATAATTGCCCTTTCCCTGGCTGTGGCGTCTCCTGGATTTGGATCAGAAAGTATTTCAAAGTGTTGATTTATGGAATTCTGCTGCTGCAATGTTACATGATGATTTTCCTTTCCGGTCTCTTTTTTTTTTTTTTTTTTTTTTTTTTTTTTTTGAAAGGCCTGTGTATTGTGACTGAAAGTTGATCCTCTTTAAATAATGTTTCTAATGAAACAGGCCCAGTGTTAGAAAGGGAAAACTTTTGCAGACCCAAGATATTTCTGCGAAAATTTTGGTCCTTATTCGAAAGAAAAGACCCCTTACGTATGGAAACATTTTGCAACTGTGTTCTCTTTTTTTTATAAATAAGACAAGGAGAGCAAATACATCAATACAATACAACATGAATATATGTCTCTCTTTTTCAATCTGTAGTTAGCAATCCCTGTGTAGTCTGCCTGACATACATAAATATCCTCTTGCTGGTGACAATGTTGTAATCCAAAAACTTTAATGTCAAGACAAAACACAATAAGTTCCTTTCTGACTGGGTTTGTGTGCGTAGTGAGGGTGGTAAGAATTACTTACGGAAGTGAAGAGTTGGCTTCTTCATTTTGTGCCAGTTGCTTTTTATCATGTACTAACACATTCCACGCCTTTACAATTGAAATAGAGCTACATAAATTATTCAGCAACAAAATGTTTTATAGAGACCACAAGTCAGAGGAGGTGTTGAAGCCTCAGACAACCTCAGCTTCCAATTCAGGTATGATCTTGCTTCATATAATTGCTATTACAAAATAGCTTTTTAGTGTGCTGGTACAAACAACAACTGGAAACATGAAAACAAATTTAGAAACCCAGCTAATGCAACTTCAACTGAACACAACATACAGCATTATAGTGTCTATGAAATACCAGAAATTCGTGAATAGATGTTTTTTTTTCCAGTGATAGTGTCAACATAGCTAATCAAACCCACAAATTGGTAAGCAAATAGAAGTCTCTTAAAGGGCGGTTCTCAAATAAAATGTCTAGAGACAAATTATGACAAGCTTTTAATCGGAAAGCAATCTGCAGATGAAACTTATGAAATTGCTGGTTTACCAAAGAGCATCCACGTAATGTTGCGAGAGCCTGTTATGCACTTTAGTTTGCTGTGCTCTTACAGAGTTATCCATTTCAGCAATTACTTTACAAGTGCCATTTACAATACCAATAGAAAATAAATATACATATTTTGCAAGAAATTGCATCAATGTAAGATCTATGGTTTTTACCATCTACCATTTTTCTCTATCTCTCTTTATATTGCTTTCTTTGTAAATTAGTCAGCAGTATTTAAGCAACATTCTCACCCCTGATAGAAATGCCTGTTGACCAATGTCAGCAGCCCAGGTTAGGAAGAGTGCAGATGTAGTTTTAACCCAAATCCCCTTGTCCATCTGAAAGGGTATTACACGTCCAGCAGAAACAGAGTAACATCTGCATCCCATCGGAGTCATCTCTTTCTCTATAACTGTTGAAGTGTAATATAGTATTTGATCTGGTTTGATCTGCCAACTCATGACATCTCTTTGGCTTTCTTTACTAGCCTGTATTTAACGTTGTCTCTTTGCATTGAACATCCAGTGTATGTGTGAGTTTGTGTGTTGGGAGCGTCCGCTCACAGTGTTATATGGGGGAGTTGTGACAGAAGGACCCAACTTCTTGCACTAAATGCAAACTAAAACAAAGCTGAGAATTGCTTGGAGGTTGCATAGAGCTATATACTGGGGCTGGTGATAGTCAGTGGAATCAGTAGTATTAACAACCTGTTCACATGACGGGTAGTCATTTCATTGATAAAAATGTTGATTCGTGGAACAAACTTATAGTTGTTAATCTAAATGTGTTATTAAAATTGGCTATATAACTTTAGTAACATAATAATTTATTTGTACATCATGTGGCTGCCACTGAGAAGCAAATTGTGATTATTCTTATACATTATTTGCATGCAGTTTTTTGTAGCACAGTCACACAACAGTGAGTACAGTTGACAAAACTACTATGGAAATTTCCTGAACATGAAAGTCATGTACAACGCAACAGTGGTTTTGGCACAACGAGACATAGTGGTCACAGAGCTGACTGTGAGCAAAGATGTTCTCACTTTGTTATTTACAGTAACTTTTGTCATTCAGGTGCTCTTTTACACACACACACACACACACACACACACACACACACACACACACACAGTAAGCTATTGAGTGACACTACACCAATTACACCATTGGTTTAACTGTTATATATATATATATATATATATATATAGCCAAAAATATAAAATGTAGGCCTATCAAAATCAAGTCTGTAAGTTAGTATACTGTATGTTGTAGTACTGCAAACATCTAGACAAGTAGCTCAGTAACCATATGCATGAACATAGAGGTTTATGTAAAAGCACCTAAAGTAGTACATTTTGAATATTGAATTGTCTTGAATAACAGAATTGTCACAAAAAACTGTTTGCAGTTAAAACTGCAGTTTTAGACTGCTTAACCAATGAAACAAACCTAGACACAGTTTTGTAATTGTTCAGTGTGGAGGAAAACCTATTCTCTGGCAGAAACATGGTGACATGAACATTTTGGTCAAATATGTTGAGGGCACCAAACTAAAAATGGGGACCAGTTCTGCTGCTTGTAAGCACATATGAATGATTTGGCTTACTTTGGTCCTAATTTAACCAAAGTAGTAATTATTTTTCTATTTACTGTACATCTAACCAGGAGTTCATGTATTGTGTTGACATTGTTTACTCTGCTTTTTTTCCTGCTATAAAGACTGGATGATGTGCAGAAACCCTGGTAAGAATTGTAGCATTGACCAAATCAGAATAGTAGAACTGATTTTGATTTTGTTGAAGTTTGACATGCAGTGTTGGACTTATCCATATGTTTTACTGTCACAGAGAAACACAAAACATATGTTATTCATTTGAGTAAAAGAAACACTATTAGGATCATACTTGTAGAGTTTAGTGAGAGAAAAGTAGTGTTTTGAGTCACATATAAACAATGTAGCAGATCATTATTTGAGGAAAGTGTATTGCTTGTGGTGGGAGGCTGTTGAAATGATCTCTTTGAACAGATGTTGTGTTACAGTGACTAGTGTGCAGTGTCTGAAGACCATTTCCATATGCAGAACCCATAGCCGTCTCACCATGTAATTTGTCTTTTGACAACGTGCAGTAAAGTGACATAACACAAGAGTAATCAGGGATACTTTGTCTAGAAGGGGAAACACAAAGGCATGCCTCAGATTCCTTTTCTAAGCTCCTGGAAGTAAAACAGAAATGTTAACTCAATATACGAGCAATGCATTGTTAATTCATCAAGAGACTTTGTTTTTGAACCTCTTTCTAGGCTGAGGTTTCCAACTGTTACCCAAGGCATGAGCTGTTGACACGCCAGTTAGGCTTCTATACTCAAATTTGGTTTTTATAGTCCATGTCTGCAGCTGCCCCTCCGCATCAAAAAGAGAGAATCAGGCTGTTGTTGAGTCAAGGGTTTATCGTTGCTTTTTCCACTGGTGTAATGGAAAATGAGATAACCATTTGTCTCCAAGAAATTATTCTATTCCCAATGATAATCACTCTTTATTTTGTTGTTGGAAAACATACATTTATTCATCAATCAATTCATAAAATGAACATGCTTTTTGCCAAGTACAGTTGACTTGATTGTACTGTACTTAAGTTGTGTCCATTACAGTATTTACTTTATAGTGTTCTGTTTTTCACATCTGTTATTCCAAACATGAGCAACTACTACATAGTATATCAGCTGCCAGAGTATGTTATTTTATGATTTAGGAATTTATGGATTCTTAGGCATGTGTTTTGTTAATTTATTTTGTGTTACGCAGATTAAGGAGCTGGGAAAAAAATATATTTGTAACATGGACATGCGGACTAATCTCTAATGAACATCTGTATCTCAAAGCTAGAGTGTCTGATGGACTCTTGTGTCTTTATTAGAACTGTATCCTGTAGATGGAGCAGACCCTCTTACACATCTGGCTCATTGTTGGTTGATGAGAAGTGCAGTCCTGTGTTTCTGTAACTTTTCAAGGCAAGGACAAAGCTTGTTTAATTTGCTTGGCAAGGACAAAACTGTGTCCGGGTGTACTAACTATTCTTTCTTTATGGTGCAACCTCATTCCTGCTGTTCACTGACTATGACTGACAAGGCTTTCCTCGGGCAGTGTGCTGGGTTTAGTCCAGCAGAGTTGAGTGTGGATTGAAATAATGTACATCAGCAGACTTGAGAGCATGGACTGTGAGTTTTAAGTAAGTCATTAGATACTGCAGTATAAAATTATTTTATCTTTAACTAGATCTGAATGAAAAGGTTTTTTTGCCAAATTAAATTGTGAAACTTAAGAAAAGCTCGTGAAAATGTGTGATAATCAAATATTGCACATGTGCATATATTATAACCATGTAGTTACAAAACTCTGTGTCGTTACGAACAGTACAAATGATTCAGTGTTGGTAAGTTTCCATTAGCCAGCGTAATGTGAAAATTAGGGGGATCAGTAAACCATAGAGCATTTTGTCTGATCTTTATTTAACATCAAGTCCCATATAGTACATTACATTTGTTAAATAACAGGAAATGTTTAATGAAGAACATCTGGAGCATCAGGAGTCTCATGTTCAGTATATGGTCTATATGGCTTGAGGCTATCAATAAACACACACCACTTGAGTTGATTTGAAATGGTGATACACGGTAAATGTCAAGCCTTAATAATTTTATGACTTTCAGCAAATTATTTTTACAATTTCCTACTGTCACAAACCCTTTTGGGACAGTAAAATCTTGAACTTACTGCTGGAGCAATCGCAGCACAAAGAGCCATCCTGAGAATAAGCTCAGGTTACTAAGTGCCACATTACAAAGGCACGTCTGTAGAATCTTTGTCTTTATTTTCCAAACGCCATGAATATCATCACTCACATTCTCAACAGGAAGCTGTTCACAGATAAAAGTCCACTGTCTTATCAGCTATAGAGTAATTTTAGTAACAAAAAGCTGCTATTTAACTAAGAATAGTTGTTTTCCATTTAATTGAGCGGTTTGTGAGCTATTTAAAATTTGACATTTCACTATCTGTGATCCAGTGGAAATCAGCACAAATTGTACTATATCTAATATCGTTACTTAAGTGGCATCAAAGGTCTGATCACTCTAAGATTACTGTATACATTAAGCTAATTCCATTTACAGTATAGCATGCTAAAGTGAGAAGTGGTTCAATGCCTGGTACCAAGGACATCCACGACTGGAACGGAGAGGTGTGACCTCTGGCTCTAATCAGGAGTATTAGTGCCAAGCGACCAGAGGTGGCAGGGCACACTGGATATACTCGCAAGGTACTTGGTTACAGAGACAGAGCTCTTTAATATCCACATCTGCCAGGCATACAAAGCTGTTTGCATGTGATTTCTTGTGTGATTACTTGTGTATGTGGCTAGTACAGTGAGTTGAGTTAGAATAATTAATAAACAACAGTGACAAAGAATTGGCATGGGACAATTCCGGTTTTAGACCCAACTGTACCCCAAAATCTATTACAGCTGTCCACTTATATCCACAAAGAAAATTCAAAATGCAGCATCATTAAGGTTTTTTCTTTCTGTGCAGACATTGTCTCCTTTACCAGGTCAGTGAAGTAGGATAGTCTCTCAAAAAAGAGGACGGCAGGGGATAATTTTGGTGCACCTCTATTTCAATGTTTAATTGAAGTCATTATTATGTATACTTCACTTTGCTTGTCGTAATTTGTTTGTCTTTATTCGGCCGTCATCCTTTAGAGGTGATACACAGCAAACAGCTGTAATTTGTCGGACTACTCAGTTTAGCATGTGCATGAAATTATAAATGTGAGAGAGAGAGAGAGAGAGAGAGAGAGAGAGAAGCCCTGGTTGACCCTCGTTCACCCCTTCTCTCTCTCACTCCGCCCTGGATGAGCCTTCTCCTAAACATGTGTGCAGCTGTCAGCTGGCAAATGTTTGTGTGAGTGTGTGCATGGATGTGTGCATTTGGACGAAGATCAATTTTCAATTTCAATTTACTTTTTAAAGTTGTAAATAGTGAATTTGTAAATCTAATATATAATAGAATATACTAAGACCACTTTTTTCTCATTATATATATATATATATATATAATAAAAATGGCAGTATAACATATGAACATAGCTTAGTAGTTTTGATGTTGTCATTACAACAGACTAGTTAATAATGTCAAAGTTTGGGCTTTTCTTCTTTACCCGTTGCCTTTAATTGTGCATCAGTTTGTGGTTGCAAATGTCAGCTTGTTGATGTTTGCTAAATATTGCTTCAGGTGCTTTATAACTGCAATGCCAGAGTGAAGTTCAGCCTGTTTATTAGTCTGAGGCTAAGTTAATAATGTCTCTAGTGACAACATCTGTGGTCACATGAGAGAATTGTTGGCTCAGTCCATAGAGATGATGATTGGCTCTGCTACTCTGTCCTGCTTTATCTCACTGTTTCTCCTAAAACACTAACACACACAACCATAAACAAACAAGTTTGTGTCTAATGTGGATAACATTAACTTTTTCTTTTTCCCTCCTTTCAGCTGCGGCTCCAAAGTTAAAACCAATGAAGAATCCAATTATAGTGGATGAGGGAAGCAAGCTCATAGTTAAGTGTGAGGCCACAGGGAGCCCTGTTCTCACCTACAGATGGTTCAAAGATGGCAACGAGCTGAAGAAAAGCAAAAAAGTCAAAATACGGACCCGCCCGTGAGTACAAGTCATCCATGTTCTGTAAATTTAACACAAACAGTGTAAGATGAAAAGATACGGAGGTACTCCAAAGTCTAAGCAAGGTGGCTATTATCAGCAGACTGTGCTAATGCAGTTTTTCATTAAACTGAAGTTTGAAACTAATTAAAAAATCAATATAGAAGTTGAATTAAAAACATTTATGTAATGTTTGGGACTACCAAGACTTATTCCTTCATTGAAATGTAGTGTAATTATTAATACTAAAATCAAGCCAATTTATCATCTCTCCTTATGACTATGTATCTTTCTTAAACAAATAAAAAGTTACCTGTGGAGGCAATAAAACACATCTAACCTCAATTCACTACATTCACAAATTACCTTTAGTCACGTTTTGCTTGATGGAATACTACCACCAGCTAATGGTGCCCATTCGTTTCAATATAAATTGCTGTTCCCTCTTCCTGGT
Source organism: Perca flavescens (assembly GCF_004354835.1). Classification (NCBI taxonomy): domain Eukaryota; kingdom Metazoa; phylum Chordata; class Actinopteri; order Perciformes; family Percidae; genus Perca; species Perca flavescens. The sequence goes on from NC_041343.1 coordinate 15,553,252, forward strand.
TTTCTTCTCTGTTGTGGGGCCCACTGTACATGTCCTGGCCCCGCCTGCTCAGTTACTCTCAGCCCATAGACTTTACATTGGGATGACATTACACATATAAATGAGGTTGTGTTTTTTTTACACTTTAATCATTCATAACACAAAGAGTCATAATTGGCATTGTTTGCAGTATGAGGTGTCCTGCCAAAACTTTTACAGATGTCTCTCTAATGATAGCAGCCTATTGCTTTTTGGGCTTTGCTTTTTTATGTTGCATTTCCACAGTCGGCTGCTGGCACCACCATATTCAGCTCTCTTAATACAGCCATGGTCCTGTTCCACTCTCTCAGTCAGGTTGGCTTATGATGGCGTAATTTAAGGCAACTGACTGTAAACCTCCTGTAAGGATATTAAAACATACTTTAAACACCTTTTATAGTACAGTATACTAGTAACACTTGTTCCTATGCTTTTTTTTGTAAACAGTTTTCCCCTCAAATTTGGCCCCAGAGAAACTGATTATGTAACCCTATCAAAGCAAAGAGCTGTTGCCATGCTGCTGCTTGCCCTGTTGTCTGCCTCGCTGTCCCCCATGTTACCACTTGTTGCGTTTCCATGCGATTTCCTCCCTGCCCTGATTCCCCTGACTCAGCTGTGCGATCGTTGTCTCCCACAGGAAAAACTCCACAGTCCAGATCAACAGAGCAAAACTGGAGGATTCTGGGAATTACACATGTGTGGTGGAGAACCAGCTGGGAAAGGACAACTCCACTGGCACTGTTAACGTCCAAAGCAGTAAGTACTGACTCCTAAGCAACAAGTGAAGTGGCACAGTTGTACATTGTTGATGCTCTTATGACTGCTCTCTTGCCAAATGAGAGATGAAAAGGAGCCATCGCAAACAGGCATGTAACAATGGCAACATGCATGAAGAGCAACTGTCCACACATGTGGCCCATTAATCAGTGGAACAGAGGAACTTGGAGATGAATGGAATTGAAATGTATGGTGTGATCTCTCCGTTTTTCATTCACTGCAATCTGCTGGCAATGTGAAGTCCCACAAAACTACACTGCACAGTGCCTTTGACTGTCACTAGCACACAACAAAAGCATTGGACTATAAAATGTAAAACGTTGCTCGACAGAATATGAAAGTTGTTAAAAAAAAAAGTGTCTTTAGAGTGTGTGATAGAATCTAACAGGCTCGTTCAGTAGTGGTGTGTGTGCATTGCTGAGTTTTGCAAAGTACTGTAGCAGATGAAAGAGTTTTGATAACAGCTGCTTCCATTTGGTGGGGTGGCGAGTTTGTGTTTGTTCCAAGCAGTGCGGGTAGTGAGTGTGTTGTTGCTGTGGGTAGCTTGTTGGAATGGACGGAGATAGTATAAAAACCTTACAGAGCAGATACAAATCATGTAGTTTTGCTTCTGCTTCTTGATATTTTCTGGTTCCGGACTGTCGGAGGACAATATGGAAGGTTATCTGGCACACATAAGTTAGAAACTGAATGTTCACCTGGATCTGAAGACCGTTATGTAATGTCTCAAGACTTTGATGCTGTTCAGACAAGGGGCTGTGATGTTGAGCAGAGTCAGTGCAGATAGTTTTGTTGTTGTTTTTTTATCGAACGTAACGTGCATGATGACATTTTCATGCTATTCCAGGTGAACCATGTCTGAGTTGACTAGATTCATATATTCACAATACTGTTACTGCTTTTGGAGAATCCGAAAAAGTGGTAGGTCCCGCATACCCCACCAGAGAGGAGATACTCTCATTCCCACTGCTGACATTGACAGCAGGATGACATCCCACACTGGCATGAGAGGTATAGCTGGTAAGGAAAAATGGAGGGACTGGAGTTCGGCCATCGCTCTGTGTCCTTGTATTCACATTCAGGCACAACAATTACTCCCCCTTCTCTCTTTGTATTTATCAAGGCCACCTTTTAGCACTATTGTTTACCGTTCGCAGACTTAAGCTGAGCTGCATTATTAGAGTAGCAGCTCTTTTCAGATAAAGAAAGGGCCCATTGTGTTTGAAAATACAGAGATTCTCAGTAGTTCCAACATGTATGTTTGAATTCCAGCAAACAATTGTACAGAAAAGAAGTCATCCATCTTGTATTTAAATGGGGTAGAAAACGCCTCTTTTTTTAATTTTCCGACATCTAAAAAGCTTCAGTTGAGTTTTATAGCCAGACCCTGTGATTTACAGCATACTGTACGCTTGGCTTTATTCCAGTGTAATGATATATTTCTTTTGATTCATGAGCATGTAATATTTAAAGGGTCAGTGACGCAATATTCAAAGGCCCAGACATACCATAACATTTATGAAAAGTTAAACAGTAATCACTAAGTTGTGTTAGTCTAATTAAATAAAATAGGTCAAATCATTCTGTACATCCAGCAAAGGTCGGGGGAATCCCTGGTGGTAGCACCTGTTTGCCTGAGTGTTTAATGAAGGCTCATGAACATGTGACTGGTGGCCCATGAAACTCTATATGAGTGCTTGTAACGCAACAATATCAAGGGAAATATAATATTACAAAGCAGTGAACAAGTGGGCTGAGACGTACAGTAGCCACAATGGATAAAACATGACATGGTACACTAG